>NW_007233292.1:0-19614 GCF_000164805.1 Carlito syrichta | reverse complement strand
CGGTCTTGTTTTAATCTTCTGCATATGGTCAACCAGTTTTCCCAGCACCATTTACTGAATAGGTCCTCCTCTCCCCAGTGGTAGGTGGTGGAGGCTTTGTCGAAGATGAGTTGGTTGAGAAATTGAGGTTTTGCTTCTGGAATCTCAGTTCTATTCCATTGATCTATATGCCTGTTCCTATACCAATACCAAGCTGTTTTGATGATTGTAGCTTTATAGTAAAGTTTGAAGTCCGGTAATGTGATACCACCTGCTTTGGTTTTTTTGCTGAGGATTGTTCTGGCTATTCTCGGACGTTTGTGTTTCCATATGAATTCCTGCGTTGTTTTTTCTAGGTCTGAGAAGAATGTTGCTGGTAATTTGATGGGTATTGCATTGAATTTGTAGATTGCCTTAGGTAAGATGGACATCTTCACAATGTTGATTCTTCCGATCCATGAGCATGGGATAGGGTGGCTATTTTCAAAAAGACAAATGTGGAAAAAAGGAAACTCTGTTGGTGGAAATGTAAATTAGTATAGCCATTTTGGAAAACATCTGAGATATTTTCCAGAAAAATAATAAAATTACTGCATGATCCAGTAATCTCACTACTGGACATACACCCAAAGCGAATGAAATCAGTGTGTTGAAAAAGTATCTTTACACCCATTTTCACTGGTATTATTTACAATAGCCAAGGCATAAAATCAATTTAAGTATTAATCATCAGATACATAGATTTTTTAAAAATGTGATACTGCATATATACATAATGGAATATTATTCAGCCATTAAAAAAAGAAGAAAATCTTATCATTTGTGATGACATGAATAAACCTGGAGGACATCATGTTAAGTGAAATAGTCAGGAAGAGAAAGACATATCCACATGGTCTTTCTTATATGTGGAATCTAAAAAAGGTTGTTTTCGGTTTTCATCCAGTATTTATAACTGCTAAAATTAACAGATGTTTGGTGGATACATAGCCTGTTCCCTGATCGCATGGTATCAGAATAAAACTCCTTACTTCTCCCAAGAAAATAAGTAAATAAATATAAATAAACAAATAAAATTGAACTCATAGAAGTTGAGTGTAGAATGGTGGTTAGCAGGGACTAGGGAAGGAGGGTGAGTGTTGGGGAGATGTTGACCAAAGGATATAAAATTTCAGTTAGACAGGATAAATTAAAATTATTGGTTATTAACTTTCTGGGCCCCTATTTATCTTGGTGTTTTAGGACCTAAGATATTGAACAAGTGTGAAAGCTAAAGAGAGTTGTTGGACTTTGTCTTTTTCTTAAAAGAAGGAAGAATATAATTCCCTCTCCACTGGGACCTCAGTATTATATCAACCTTACACATAGCCTTAATTCATGCAATCTTTCTTTCATCTGGAGATTTAGGCACAAAAGCAGAGTTACTTGTAGTGGGGTTTCACTTATACTTGAATTTCTCCAATCAGCTCCTAGTGCAGTGTGTAAAGAAGAAAAATGGCAAACCATAATTTTATTAGAACTATTGTTCCCTGACAGAGTGTAGTGTACACACTTAAGGTACTCCTGGTAAAATTCTAATAATATTTTTTAAACTAGGAAATAAATGATAATGATGGCATTTTAAATCAGTGTGAAGTTATGACTTATTAGGTAATTTGGAGAGCATTCTAAAACAAAATTAATTACATCTGTAGCCTATATACTCCACCAAAATAAAATTTCAGATTCCAGAAGTACTAGGAAAAACATTAGAGAGAGAGGGAATAAATATAGAGAGAGACTGTTCCTGACTTATGATTTTTCACACTTTACAATGGTGCAATAGCAATATGGATTCAATAGAAACTGTACCCAAACAACCACTCTGTTTTTCACTTTCAGTACAGTATTCAATAAATTACATGAGATGTTCAACACTGTAGTATAAAATAGACTTTGTATTAGATGATTTTGCCCCGTTGTAGACTAAGGTAAGTGTTCTGAGCACATTTAATGTAGGCTAGTCTAAACCACGATGTTCAGAAGATTAGATGTACCTGTATTAAATGCATTTTCTTTTTTGTGTGTGTGAGTGAAATCCCTCTTTTTTTAAAATTTTTTATTTTAAATATGTGGGATTCAATTCAGGGTTAGGTATACAAATGTTCATTTTGCAGGTACCTTTGTTGATGAGGTGTTGTCCCCCCTTCCCTGGCTGTTTTCCACTGCTGCCAATCCCTTTCAAATAGCATTACAATAGTTGTTCAAGGTCCGCTTATAAGTGAGAACATAATACTTGGTTCTTTGTTTCTGTGATAGATCACTCTGTATTATAGCCTCTAAGTCCATCCAAGTTGCTGTGCAGTTCATAATTTGCATTTTCAACTTATGATATTCCCAACTTCCAATGGGTTTACTGGGTTGTAACCCTACCATAAGTCAAGGAGTAGCTATGTCTATTTCTATCAGTTTCTATCTATCTATCTATCTATCTATCTATCTATCTATCTATCTATCTATCTATCTATCATCTATCTATCATCTATCTATCTATCCTATCTAGTCTGTTGTGGGGAGAGCCTACCAAATGACACAAAACCTAGAAGTCATATAAGACTGAATAAAATTTGCCAAAACATCTAACAAAAGTCCAAAAAAATTTTTTAAACCTACTAAGATAGTAAATATCTCAATTTGTATCTTACTTGAGTTTTCCCCAACATATGAAAATATTGACCAATTATTTTTACTTAAAGTTCTTTTTCACTTGGCTTTTGTGATATTATTCTTTCCTGTTTTGCTTGGGGTATTTTCATTGTTGTTTTTACTCCTTTCTCCTGCATGCAGAATATAAATGTTGTTTTTTCCAAAGTTAAGTCATTGGCTCTCCTATTTTCACTGTACATACACTCTAAGAGTGGTTTTAACTATTTTACAGCATTAGATAATATCTATATGAATATGAATTCTACACCAGAATCTCTGAATTAAAGCTTTGTATTAGAAAGCAACTGTATATATGGCCACCTACATGCATGTCCCACAAGAAACTATATCTCAACTTTGGAGATATAATGTGAAATCAATATTTTAAAGGTTTAACATTCAATCGAATTAGCAGTAAGATCAAAGAAGACCAAAGGAAAAAAAAAGGTTAAATTTGGCTTTCTCTTCCCATTACTATAAGGGACTCTTTAAGACAAAATGCCATTTACATGCTACATCTCTATAATGACTTTATTCTGTTCTCATTGAACTAGCATACTTCTATAAACCAACACACTTCCAGATGCAGTTCCAAACTCCTATAAATGAAGATATAGAAGGAAAGTTGAGGAATATGCACTTCCTTCTATTGGTGAGTTCAATAAAATAGTACCTAGCACATGTGATATGTTTGATAAATAGGGATTGTATGTAAATTCAGAACTTTAAAAAATTGACATGGCTCTAAATTGACTAATAAACATGGATTTTCAATGTTAAAGGAATAAGATAGTATCAAACAAAGAGGTAATCCTATGCAGCTACCTGTAACTTCAATTCATTTTTTGTTCCTCTCCTTATTCGGATCTTTATTTGGAAGTGAGAAAAAGTTATTATGGGGAGTTCTGGGAGATAGTTTGAAAAGTTATTATTATTTTAGAGCTGATAATTTTTGTTTCAAAACTTTTTTCCAAGTCTTGACCTGATGTCTAGATTTTTACTGACCAAAGAGCCTGTCTTAAATTAATCCAAGACAGTAAGCACCCTAAGTTCCAGAGGAAATTGGATCCATACACCCATTACTAAAATCATCAACTTCCCTGAAACCTGGGAATTCCTTAATTTCTGATTTCAGTGAATTTCATCATCTTCTACTGAAAGTCTCAAGCAATTAAACTGTCAGTCGTCTTGACATCTTTTCCCTTAAGCTGATAATGAGTTCTATCTGATATTCTGAAGGCCTCTCTGTCACTTTCTCCCCAGTCTCTGAT
This sequence comes from Carlito syrichta, assembly GCF_000164805.1. Taxonomy (NCBI): domain Eukaryota; kingdom Metazoa; phylum Chordata; class Mammalia; order Primates; family Tarsiidae; genus Carlito; species Carlito syrichta. The sequence continues at coordinate 15,679 of NW_007233292.1, read as the reverse complement.
TAGGGGCCTTATTAATTTATTATCTGTTTATTGCAGCAGCTCCCTAATCATGTATCTACATCAATGTTAGACAGCGCCTTCTAATATATAAATTTGACTGTGTTGTTGCCCTCTTTGGAATGTCTCATGTCTTTCTATGTTTTTTTTTTTTTAATAAACTCCACACTCCCTAGCCTGCCAAATTTCTGTTCAACTCTGCTCTCTCTTCTCTCATCTTCCCTTCCTCACACTCTGTTCTTGGCATAACTATAGATCGTTCCTTGAAATCACCATGCTCTTTCTGGCCTCTATGCCTTTTAATGTTTTCCTTTCTGATAGAATGTCCCTTCCTTTTTAACCTCTGTCTTTCAAGATTCTACCTGGCTGTTCTCACTGCCCCAAGAAGTCTGTTTTGATGCCTCAGTCCAAATAAGATGTCCTTATCTTTGCTCTACTGGAGAGCTCCCACTCTGTGCTCATCCCTCCTAACTCACAACACACTCTAAAACAGAACCCTTACCTGTTTCTGCATCTCTCTCTTCACAAGAATATGAGCTCATTGAAGACTGATTTTTATGTCTCTTATCGCTGAGTTTCCTATACTTAGCAAAATACTTGATATATTATTGCACTAGGTACCTGCTTTATGGTGAAAGAGTGAATAAATGAAACCATATCCTCCCTTTCTCTCTAGGAATTTTAGGTATTGGAGATTTATTCTTTGATGGGGAATAAAATCATTACAAGGGATTTCCTGGGCTCACTCTCTTAGGTCTTATTTTTTTCTTTCCTTTTATAGTAGTGTTAAGCCAAACGGAATTGTGTTCCAGTAAGTCATACAGAATTGCATTTTGCAGCTCAGGGAAATGATCTTTGGAGGTACACACAATAGCTGGTGAGAAAGAAGGACTGGAGTTGCATAATGCTGTTCACTTGAAGTCTATGATTTTGGTAGAGAAAAAAGGAAATTATCTATGTTATTGACCCAGCTCACTGGGAGAAAATGGTGGGCAGGAATTCTGGGCATATTCTGTGTGTAGGATAAGGGTGAATTTGATTTGGGCCCTCCTTGGTCTTTATCATTTGGGATCATGAGGGTCGTGGTAAGCAATGTTCTTCCTTTGTTACTCTTATAAGACAACTGGTACCTAAATGTCCTGAAAGCCTCCCTTCTGTATCCTCATCTCTTCTTGCCTCCTTCAATTCTATACTTCATCCGGAGTTTCCTAAGGTATTATGAAGAGACACAGAATAAACTGAAAACCATCATCTGAGCTCCATCAGGATGACAAACTCATCCCTACTTATCTCTGCTTGTCTTCTTCTTCATTATAACTGGAGTGTTCCACACTCCTATCGCTTGTCCCTAAAAAAAGTTTATATGTTTTTAGGACACTGTGGAAAAATCAGAAAATCACTAAACCAGATCACCTCTAAAGGAAGCATCCCAACTTATGAGCTTTATTTCTCAATTTGGTCCCAGCCATCAGCACTCTTTATAATTCTGACCGTGGCTTAAAGTTGTACACTTCAGTTTTGCAGGTCATTGCTAGGCCCTATGCCAGACACTAGGATCCAAAAGAAACATTGACAACTGCATCTACTAGGCCATGTGGCCGTTCAAGGACAGAAGTTCTTGGCAAAGCTTGGAGCACTGCAGAAGGATGAGAGAGATCCTTGCCAAACCTGCCTGAACAGTAGTAGAGTGTGGTAGGCAGTTTCTATGACGCTGCCCAATGTGGAATCTCCTTGTGCAATCCCTTTCCTTGAGCATGTACTGCACTTAAGGACTCATTTCTAATGAATAGAACACAAAAGAAGTACAGGTGCATCACTTCTGATAATAGGTTACAAAAAGAATGCTGTTTCCCTCTGGGATGTTAGTTGGTGAGGCAGAAAGAGGCATAAAAAATAATGCCCACATTTGATTGGATAACTGGATGAATGCAGTGTGATGTACAAAGAGGTAAAATATTGGATGAGAAAAAAAGTTTAAGGGACAAAAGGTTCTTAATCACAATTTTGAATCCAAATGTTAAGTTTGAAATACCTACATGATGTCCAAATCAAAATTTCTGGTAAGCAGATTGTAGTTAGGTCAGGGGCTCAGAAAGGAAGTTCGGGCTTAAGTAAAATTTGGGAGTTTCAACGAAATGATATTCACCCATGGGGCAGTATGTCTTTATGAAACAACACAGGTGGAGCAAAGCCCAGGATTGAGTACATAGTAACACCAACTTTTAGAGGCTGTATCAAGGAAGAAGACCAAATTATTAAAGTGAAAGAGAGGGAGAAACAATCGCCAGAGGAGTTGGGGGAAATCCAGATGTGTGCATTCTTATGGGAAGAAGAGGAAGTTTGTTTCTCAAGAGGAAGGGAATGGTCAAATGCTGCTGAGAGGAAGGGGGAATTTAGAAATAGGAAGTGTTCTGATTTGGTCAGCTGTTGACCTTGACAGAAATAGTTCGTTCTTGCAGATTTAAGGGTGAGGCAAATGCGCACAAAAAATAGAGGATTATAGACAACAGTTCAAATGACAGATCCTTAGGAGATCTTTGCATCTATTAATTTTGGTTTGATTTAATTTGACTTACAAAATCTTCATTTTAGAAAATGAAAGCATAATAGAGTTGAATATTAATATCCTATTTAAGGGAACTTTGCAAATTGCTTTCCAAAATTATTAGTCCTCTTTCTTGCTGGGTGCTTGAAAGATCAGAAAACAAATACAATCAACTCTCCCTTTCCTTATCTGTCAATAATTGCTAGTTGCACATACAGCGTAAAAATGTATCTGTGTATGACTGAATACAATAATGACATCTTCTAGTACCATATATAAATAGTACAGTGTACTTATAGTGACTACACTGGATAAATAAAGGCTCAAAATGTCTAATGTTAATGTCAAAGCTACCTGGAAAAGAATGTTCCAGTTTTGAAAAATATACCATATCAGGGAAAGAGAATCTTTCAGTTTAGCTCTTTAGAAGTTCAGCAGCACAAAATAACACTAGGAAAATCAGATAGCACAACTGATTCAGCATAACGTGGTCAATTTATTCATAGTCTATTTTTACAACAATCTCTTAGAGCTGATGCAAGTTTAATAAATGTGGTCCATGCATACCTCTGACGCTCTCAAGAGATTTAATTTAATAAAAATATAAACCCACAGATGAAATTTGTTTTTATAATGTCCTGATAATCTCCAGGATTAGGAAAGGCAAACCATCTCTGTTTCTGGCCCTTTCTCAAGTCCGAGTGTGTGGCCTCCGGACCGGACTAGAGATTGCTTTAGGTTAGACCTGGGCAGAAGCCAGATTTAATTGTGTTGACTAGGAAATGTCCTGGTGATTTTGAGCTGTGATTTACACAGGTCTTTATACATTATTACACTATGTACACAAGAAGATATTTTCTGTGGTTTTCTATCCTCATGATGAAGTAATTTTGAAGTGTTTCTTTGCCAATAGCCTAATGAAATAGTTGTTGGATGTATCTCTCTGAATTAGGATATATTTAGGGACTGCAATAAACTGATATAATGCTTAGGCACTCTTTGCTCTCTCATATTTTCTTTTTAAAAATCTTTTTTGATTATAACTGTTCATTGTAAAAAAAAAAAAAAGAAGAGAATAACAACAGTAAAACTTTGAGAACAACAAAAACAAGACATTTCACAGTAATGCCAAGACTTAGAAAACAAATATCATTACCATGTGTGTGCATTTATTCCACACCTTCTTTTAAATGATATATGTACATATGTTAAATAGAATTTGACATAACTTACACATGATTTTGTTACATTTTGTCATCATTGATTATTACAAATTTTATTCTAATATATAGATATAATCTGTGTAATTGTTCACTCATTTTAGTTATTTCCAATTTCTAACCATTGGAAATACAATGTCAGCATCTAAATCATTCTTTTTGTATGCAATCCTCGAATGATGGCATTTGGGTGAATGGAAACTCCCAGAAACAGATAATTTTGCATTTCGGGTAAATTCCCAGAAATGTAATTACTGAGTCAAATTCTGTGAGTATTTATGAGGTCCTTGATTTATGTCTCCAAATTTTATTTTGGATATTTTCACTGATGTGCATTCTATCACATTACAATTTTTGAACTATATATAATAACTTGACAGGTGAAAATTTTATCTTGTGTCATTTTGTTGTTAATATGAAATGCACCCTTTTGTAACATGCTATTTGCTATTAATATTTTTTATTTTGTAAATTATGTGATTTTTGTTTTTAGCCTAATTTTCCTCTAGAATATTTGTCTTTCTTTTATTTAAAAGATCTCTATATATTAAAAGTTTTGAGCATTATATATAATACCCATTCCCTCATTGTTTCATTTGTTTTTTATGACTGAAAAAAGGAAATTTTTAACATTTATATAACCTAATATACCATACTGTTTTCTTATACCTCTGCCCAACCCCTGCTTTTATGTTCACAAAAGATCTCTGGACCCCAAGAAAAGATAGTCACCTATATCTTCTTATAGACCATATAGGAATTCATTATTTTTACAATACATTTAATTATTATTATTGTTGTTTGAGTTAGAGTCTCACTCCATCGCCCAGACTGGAGTGCAGTGGCACAATCACAACCACTGCAGCCTTGACCTGTAGGGCAAAGGCGATCTTTGCACCTCAACTGTAAGTAACTGCAGGTGCATTCCACCAGGACTGGCTAGTTTTTTTAATTTATTGTAGAGATGAGGACTCACTAAGTTGCCTAGGGTGGTCTGGAACCTCTGGGCTCAAGTAATCCTCTTGCCCCGGCCTCCCAAATTGCTGGGATTACTGGTATGAGCCGCCACACCCGCTACAGAATTATTTTTAGTAGACGATGTAAGTTAGAAATATGACATCATTTTAAAAAATATCAATTGTTCCAGCACCAACTATTGAATAATTTTTTATTCATCCCACTGATGGGATGTTCAATCTCATGTTTTTAGTACATTCTATTCTTTAAGATAATAAGATGGTGGGGCAGGAAAAGGCAAATAGGAATTGACTTGAGTGACAACTAAGATGACTTCACAGAGCACTATGTTAAAACATATTCTGGAACAACTTTGGGACCAAAATAGAGTGTTATGTTTGATATCTCCCATGAACACATGAGTAGGAAGGAAATAGTAAATATGCCTTATACATCGAGTTTCATTAATGTCTATCTATTCTAAACCTACTATCATATGTTGTAGTTATGTGTATCTAATAATATAACCCCGAAACATATAAAGCAAAGATTTATAAAATTACTACAAGAAAGTGGCAAATCCACAAACATTGTGGAAGGTTTTTTAACACACCTCTCTAAATTGATAATTCAAGTGTACAAATTGTAGGTTTTTTTCTTTTTGGTAAAATGAAACTGAACAACAGATGAGTAATTGTACAAGATATTTGAGTTTGGTCCAATTCTGAGATCAGTGCATTGAGTTAGTCTGTGGTTATTTATGTGGACACAGGCTAAATCCTTGTCCTATGAACTGAAAACAGAAGAGCTCTTATGTGAGAAAAAAAAAAAAAAGAAGAAGATGGAGATTCCAAAAGGGGAGAAGATGAATAAATTAAGGCTCAAGTATAGAAAGGCACATCATAAAGGCCTGATTTGGGGTTTTTCATTATAATAGCCTTAAAGGTAAAATGGGAATAAATATTTTAATTTCAGGTAAAAAATGTTCAAATGTGCATGAAAATAAGTTCCACTGGATAGCAGCTATAACTAATGACAGAAGAATGTACTTCATGTGTATACAAGGTAAAGAAAAAAATAAGTGGTTGCTCTATTTTGGTTGTTTTAGCAATGCATTTTCACACATTATTGCCATTCATATTTCATCACTGAAAACAACAGACAGCAATATATTAAAACAATTTATAAAATATTTGGTGATCAGAATTTCAATTCATCAGATAACTGAATTCTGTTTGTATCATGTTTAAGTTCAAACCCAAAACGTCACAAACCAGCCCTAGAATAATGTCTGGCACATATTAGTCACAACAAATGTTGAATGACTGAACCAGGGACTAAGACTCTTACCATCCATGGAAGTTCTTCCTCTCAATATAATATGTAATTGCTGAATACATTGTTTTGACCTGTAGTATTTATCAGCAAAACCTTCAAAACAATATGAAGCAAATACAACAGTTGCTTCTTCTGTTATATAATTGTGTATAGTTACTGTGTTCTTATTTTTCCTTTCTAAATCTTATAACATCTCCACCTTGAATATTGTTGTTTATAATTCATTGTTACAGAGATGTTACTCCCAAGAACTTGGAAATAAGAAAAATACAGTTACTATCAGAGTTAAGTTCTGAAATCTATGCATAATGAATCAATACATAGACATAAAACATCATAAAAAAGAAGTCAAAATGGATTTCATGCTGAAAGGGCTTGAATATAATATGCTGTGATATATTTACACATTTAGTTTTTAAAATTTGTGATAAAAAAGTGGTTCTGCTAAACCACAGAAACATACATAAATATCTTCAGAGGTAAATATTGATAGTGCCCATCTCAATAATGTACCAGGAAAATTTAATTTTAGAAATTAGGCTTTCAACTTTTCTTAAGATTATCATTTGTAAGATGATATTACTTCTAACTGTGTAAGTTCTTACTCTGTGCCCATCACTGTTTCAAGTATTTTATATCTATTAACTTGTTTAATCTTCGTTAGAATGCTATATGGTAGGTACTACCTTGTCCTTAGTTGGGAACTAATTTTGTAATTTACAAACTCACATAGTTATTAAGAAAGCCAAGATAACAGTCATGACACCTGCTTTCCTGGAGCTTACAGTCTAGAAGTAGACAGACAAAACTTAAAGAAACAAATAAATATAGAATCACTAACCGAAGTGTTATAAAAGGAAATTACAGAGTGCTCTGGAATATACAGGAGGGACCATTTCTTAGATAAGAAGACAAGAAATTATTTTTCTAAGAAAGTGATAGTTAAACTAAGATTAGATAAATTAGTAAAAGTAAGTGGAGAATAGGAGAAATTATGTTCCAGTTTTTGTTAACAGCATAACAACGTGTTCCTAATTCTTTGACAAGCTCTCATAGGAAGATGAATAGATCTATCACAGGTCAATGCCATTAAAATAAATTTATCTGTGTACCCTTGTTCTGACTTCATTTTCATTAAAATATTATTATAAATTGGCTCACATTTAGTTTGACAGTAAGGGAAGAATGCACTGATGGTGCAACCTTTTAGTATGTTGGTTATTATGAAAGTTCTTTTATTTTAGAAATTAGTAAATTCACATTTATATCAGTTTCCAGTATATTTCCTTCTTATTACTGTTTATCGACTTCAGACCCTGAACCTTCAAAGCAGAAGACCAGATCCTCAAATGAATGACTTGAAATCCAAATTGAGTTTCTGCCCAACTCCAATCTGCCTTTCCTTTGATAGTTCAAATGCTTACATCTGATCTCTCTCATTTGCGAAGTTTTAGAAACATGCAATATGTGGTAAAGTGAAAAAAAAGAATGCTTTTTAAAAAGAAAAGATTTAGTGAACACACAATTCATAAGTATTCTGATGAGTTTTACTGAAAAGAAAGTCCATCTGGGAGAGAGTCTAAGTGAAATCATGTTTTGAATATTTAAAGAATAAGACAGACACTGTCTTGTCTTAGCAGTCATGTGCTGAGTGAGTAATGCTGGTATTCTTTTACAAGATTGTTTTAGTATAAAACCGTAGTAAACTGTGCTGGTGTTTCCCCACTACAAGCTTGGAAACGAGACTTACTCATAATATTTATTTCTTCTCCAGAGTGCCTTTGCAGACCTGAAACATCTGAACCAACAAAAGGCCTCCAATTTATAATATAACACAGCTGCTCTGAGAATTGCGTGAGGGCATATATGTGTACATGATGGGAGGGGATTTCCTCGTATTTATTTATTCATGTGCCCTCTGGAGAAGTGGCAAATTCAGTCCAACTGGAATTCTGTGTCTCTTACTGGGCATTTGTTATGTGTAAAAAGTTTGCTCATGTCTAAACTATCTTCTAGGCAGTGTACAGCTGAGAGTCATAAAAAACAAGATTGTATATTGTTTAGGAACAGCGATGTTAATGGGTAGCATTCTCACAGTGAACAATTAGTTTTTTTTAATCAATGTAGAATAATGTATTTATGGTGAAGAAGTGGGAATTATACAGAAACCACTATCAAAAGATATGTGTTTCTACAGTTGCTTACTATTAGTAATTAGCCACAATCAGTAAATTCATTTCTAACACAGGTACTATGCTTTTAATAGAGCAGAAAGAAAAAGGCTATCATCAACATTTATCATTTCTTTCCTTATTTTTCACTTTTGTACTCCCAAATCGGCCAAGCAAAAAGCATGAAAGATCTTAAATATTACCAATTTAGAAAAAAATCTAGGGGTTCTGAGAAAAACTCTTCTTGTCTTTCTTATATCTTTCCAAACCTGTTTATTCGTTTAACTAACTGAACTTGACCCGGAGGATGGAGTGACAGGTAAGTCTCTTTCAGGGAATTTACAGTCTAGCCAGGGAGATGAGTAATTACATCAACAATCATGAGAAGATGCCATAAGTGTTAGAAAGGCATATTTAAAGCACTTGAAGGAACAGATTATGGGCACTTACGAGGTCAGGCAATGGTGAGGGCAGTCTGAGGTGACCCTGCCAGAAAGGACAGCATTTGAGCTGAGCAGTGAAACACTTAGATATGAGGCTGGTGAGAGGAGCAGAACTCATAGGAAACAGCCTCTACAAAATGGGACGATATAAGAAAAACATGCTTTGTTTTTCCTTGCCTAATTCATTTTTGCCTTGTAACATTCTATGAGTACCAAGAGAAAGTCATGAGACAAGGATTCAAAGGAAGAGGTGAAATAAAACATAAAAAGAACAAGTTGGGATCACTTTGCCTTCTGGAGAAAGGCGGCTACTTGACAACAGGTAGATATCTAGCATTTTCTTCCCTAGTAATTAGTGAAATCACCCCAAAAATGGTGCATAATGTTGACTATACTGTCATGCCTACATATGTGTGTGTGTTTTGCTAGTCAACATTCAAACCTTTTCCCCTCTCACACTTGGAGCTTGCTAAGAAGTCAAGGTCCAGCCTTACTTTAAAGAAGTTCAGGGTTCCAGATTCTCTTCCCCTTACAGCCAAAGTCAAGTAGGCACATGACCAAGATCAGCCAATTAGATGCTCCTGACTAAGACTTCACAGGTTGAGTGAGTCAAGCAAAAACCCAAAGGCACATTAGAATCCATTCTTTGCCATGGTGCACAGCAGCAGAGTCTGGGGCAATAGTGCTGGTGACAAGATGTCATCAGAGCCCATCTGCTCCTGGGGCATACTTGACAGTATAGTTGATTATACTGTCGTGCCTATTATCTTATCTTGTTTTTGTATCCATTTCTTGAGTTTGATTCCATGAACTTCACAATATTCTAGTAATTCCTTTTTAGCCTAAGTTAGGCAGAGCTGGTACTAATCGGTGACATCTAATACAACAGAAAAGGAAATTTAAAAAAAAAAAATCTTTTCCCGATGAAGTATAGAAGTATATTTGCATTGTCTAATGGTCATTTAGAGTTTTCACAGATATAAAAATGTAAAATTTTCTTGTCCTAACATATAATGGTTCAGTGCTGGGATCTCCTCAAAGTGATGTCCTAATGGTGGGTGCTCCCTAGATTATCATGCCTGCCCTGATCGGTGTCTTTTTCCCCATGAACAGATTTCTTGACCACAACTCCTCTTCCAATACTCTCCTTAGATAAAACACTTTTTTCATTTTCTCTCAATGTTCTCTGTATTCCTCTTAACTCATTGAAAACTCGACTTCTATTTCCATCATCATGACTTAATTGTTAGATCCTATGCTATACATCACAGCTGAATCAAGGTAAAAATGTGGCCTATTTAAGTGTGTGGTACAAACAGGTCTAAATCCTATTGTTGAATACAAGCCAATTGTATCTCACACAAATGGGTGTCATAAAAGCTTTAGCAAGACCCTTCATGGCTCAAAGAGAGACATGCCTGATTTATGATTTCTTGATAGCACTTAACATTTTATTTGGATTTGGAGATAACTCTAGACACATCAATCAAACATACTGTTTTCAAATCTTTCTTGTCAGCTGTTCCTGGTGCCAGATTGTCTAACAAATAAAGGCACAAACAGATGTAGTTTGTGACTAGTGGAGACCGTTCTCTGTCATGCAACAGGCCAACTGGTGGCATGATCCACAGTACAGTCCATGGTCTGACTCAGGCAGCAGGCTGCTTACTCCTCATACACACAAGCAATGTTTAAATATCACACTCATATAAAATAATAAAAGTCTATTGTAGTAATCAATTTAAATATTTGCTAACAAACTTGATAGCTGAAAAACCGTATTTTATTTTAACATGTATGCACGTAATCAGATCTTGCAGAGTAGAACTTTCCTTACTTGATTAAAAAAATGTGTAGCTATGATAATTTGAAAAATAGAACTTTGGCAAAAAAAAAAAGTAACAGGGCATATGATTGACAGCCAGAGACATGGCATATATTAATAAGTATATATGGGTGTGTGTGTATGTATACGAATGTGTTTGTGTATGCATATATTTGTGTGCACATGTATATATATGTATATATATGCTCATATATACTTGTACACACATTTACATATTTTGTATATGTCAAAGTTATTTCAATTTTGTGACTAAAAAGGATGACTTAGAAAAGTTGTGGCAGGGTGTTTTCTTAACTATTTGTAAAAGAAATCTTCACATCATGTACAAAATCTATTTTCACATGAATCTAACCAACATGTAAAAAAACCAAACTATGCAACAACTAGATTGAGTTATAGTGAAATCTGAATTATCTTGGCAGGGATAATTTTTTTTATTATTTATTTTGGAGTAGTGGGTACATGTGAGGATTTGCTACATAAGTAAACTGCCTGAAGGCAAACTTTGGGCTTCTAGCAAGTCCTTTTCTGTCCCAGTAATAGACAAGGCACCCAATGAGTGGTTGTGTGCCCCTTGTCTCCCCTCCCTTCCTCCTTCTCTTAGCAATGCCCAGTCTGTTGTTCCCATCCTTGTGCCTCCGTGCCCAATGTTTAGTGCTCACTTATAAGTGAGAACATGAAATATTCAGTTTTTTGTTTCTATGAGAATTTACTTGGAAAGATGGTATCCAGCTGCATCCATGTTGCTGCAAAGGACGTGATTTTGTTCTTGTTTATGGTTGTGTAGTATTACATCATGTGTATGTACCACATTTTCCTTCTCCTGTCCATTTTTGATGGGCATCTGGTTTGGTTCCACTTTTTATGCTATCATGAATAGTGCTGAAATAAACATACACATATAGGAGTCTTTTTGGTAGAATGATTTGTGTTCCTCTGGGTATATTCCCAGGAATGGGATTGCTGGATCAAACGGTAGCTCAATTTTTATTTCTCTGAGAAATCACCACAATACTTTCCACAAAGGTTGAACTAAACTCTATTCCCGTTAACTTTGTAGAGCATTCCCTTTTCTCCTCAACCTCACCAACACCTGTTGCTTTTTGACTTTTTTTTTTTTTTTGAGTTGGAGTCTCACTCAGTCGCCCAGACTAGAGTGCAGTGGCCGCGCCCGGCCACCACAGCCTCGCCTGCTGGGCTCCGGCGATCCTTCCGCCTCAGCCTTTCGAGTAGCCAGAATTACAGGCATGCGCTACCACGCCCGGCTGATTTTTTGATTTATTGTAGAGATGAGGTCTCGCTGCCCAGGCGGGTCTCGAACCTGCAGGCTCAGGCAATCCACTCACCTCAGCCTCCCAAAGACGCGGGATTACAGGCTGAGCCACCGAGCCCGGCTGCTTTTTGACTTTTTAATGATAGCCATCCTGACCTGTGTAAGGTGAGATCTCATTGTAATTTTGATTTGTATTTCTCTGATGATTAATGAAGCTGAGCATTTTTCATATGTTTGTTGGCTATTTGGATGTCTTCCTTTGAGAAGTGTCTTTTCATAGGAGGTTGGGAAAATGGCAGCCGAGCCTGTCGGACTATGTGAGTCCCTGTGTGAGTGAGTGAGTGTATGGAAAATTTTGTGTATGTGCTGGTGAGCGAGTGGGCGTGTGAGTGACTGACTGAGTGAGGGCTAGGGAGCTAGCAGCCAGGGCTCTCCTGGTGCAGCGGCTGGTGCCACAGCTGCTGGGCTTGGACCCTAGCGATTCCCAGGATGCAGAAGCCAAGTGTCATTTTTTCTTTTCTTTTTTTAAATCAACAAACCCTCCCTGGGAAGAAAATACTGTGAGAAACTGTCAAAGCAGGGGTTCATGAGCAAGTGGTCAGGCCCCTGGTGCAACAACTGGTGCTGCAGCTTCTCTGCTTCCTCCCTGACTCTTCCTAGGTTGCAGAAGCAGAGTGCCATTATTATTATTTTTTTTAACGAACAAAGCTGTGGGGAGAAAATATCACCCCAGGCTTTCCCTCACTGGTGCAGCAGGAGAGAGACTGTTGCCTCCTGGTTTTGCCTCACCACTTCAGCACCTGGCAGGGCACTGGCAACAGGGGTTGCAGAGAGAGTACAGAGGCAAAATCCCATGGAAGAGGACAAGAGAGGTACCCTACCACCATCTTGAAGGCGGGGTAGGAAAGTGCTCTGACTTGCTCACCGTAGAGCTACAAATTCTATCTCGGTGGTGGATCAACTACTCAGGGATTGATTGTGACCCAGAGGGAATATCCTGAGAAGTGTCTGTTCATGTCCTTTGCCTGCTTTTTAATTGGGTTATTAGGTTTTTTCCTGCTAATTCATTCGAGCTCCTTGTAGATCCTATATGTAGGCCTTTATTAGATGCATAGCTTGCAAATATTTTTTTTCCCATTCTGTGGACTGTCTCTTTACTCTCATGTTTCTTTTGCTGTGCAAAGACTTTTTAGCTTGATAAGGTCCCACCTTGTCAATTTTGGATTTTGCTGAATTTGCTTTTGAGGACTTGGCCAGGGAATCATTGTCTACTCCAGTGCCCAGGAGAGTGGTCCCTAAGTTTGCTTCTAAGATTCTTATAGTTTGAGGTGTCACATTTAAGTCCTTAACCATTTTGAGTTAATTTTTTATAGGGTAATGTGTAGGAGTCCAGTTTTATTCTTCTGCATGTGGTTAGCCAGTTTTTCTAGAACCATTTGCTAAATAAGGCTGCTTTTCCTCAATGATTATTTTTGTTGGCCTTGTGGAAGATGAGTTGGTTGAAAGTCTGGTTTTATTTCCAGATTCTCCATGCTGTTCCATTGGTCTATGTGTCTATTTTAGTACCAATGCCATGCTGTCTTAGTTACTATAGCCTTGAATTAAAGTTTTAAGTCTGTAAGTGTGTTGCCTCTTTTTTTTTTCTCTATGAACTTTAGAATTGTCTTTTCTTTTAAAAAAAATATATATTTTATTTTATAGATGTGGGGTACAATTCAGGATTAGGTATACAAGTGGACATCATAGAGGTGAAGTTTGGGCTTCCCTTTGGTAGAATTGTCTCTTCCAAGTCTGTGAAAAATGATGCTGGTAGTTTGATAGGGATTGTATTGAATCTATAGATTGGCTAGTAGAATAGATGTCTAACGATATTGATTTTTTTTTTTTTTGATAATGTGGGGTCCAGTTAAGGGTTAGTCACCCTTGTTGATAAGAGGTGCTTCCCTGTCCCCAGACAGATATTTGCTACTGTTAATCCCATCTGCCTCCGCCACCCCATAGTTTCCCACTACTGTCAGTCATTTTCTTATAGTATTACATTGGATGTTCAAGGTCCATTATATGAGTGAAAACATGTGATACTCAGATCTTTGTTTCTGTGAGAGGTCACTCAGTATTATAGACTCTAGTTCCATCCAGGTTGCCGCAAAATTCATGATTTTGTTCTTTTTTTTGGCTTTATAGTATTCCATCATGTATATGTACCACATTTCTTAAATCCAGTCCTCTTTTGATGGGCAGCACGGTTGCTTCCAGGTTCTTGCTATTGTGAACAATGCTGCGATAAACATACATGTGCAGGTATCTTTTTTATAGAGTGATTTGAGTTTTTCAGGATATTTTCCCAGTAGGGGGATGTGGGGTCATATGGGAGGTTGATATTTAGAACTTTTAGGGAGCGCCACACTGCTTTCCACAGAGGTTGCACTAGTGTAGAAGTGTTCCCTTTTCGCCACACCCCCTCCAGCATCTGTTATTTTTTGAGTTGTTGATAATTGCCATTCTGACTGGAGTTAGGTGGTATCTCAGTGTGGTTTTGATTTGCATCTCTCTGATGATTAGTGAGGTTGAACATTTCTTCATGTGTCTGTTGGCTGCTCAGATGTCTTCCTCTGTGAAGTGTCTGTTCATATCTTTTGCCCAATTTATAATGGGGTTGTTTGTTTTTTTCTTTTTAGCATGTTTGAGTTCCTTGTAGATCCAAGATGTTAGGCCTTTGTCAGACCTGGTGTTGGCAAATACTTTATCCCAGTCTGTAGGCTGTCTCCCTGCTCTCTTGATGGTTTCTTTGACTTTGCAGAAGCTTGTCAGTTTAATGAGGTCCCACTTGCCTATCTTATCTCTTATGGCCTATGGGTTTCGGGTTTCATTCAGGAATTGGATGCCAGTTCCGATTTCCATGAGGGTATGTCCTTCATTTTCTAAGGTTCTTATGGTTTGAGGTTTTACATTTAGGTCTCTGATCCATTCGGAGTTAATTTTTGTGTATGGGGATACAAAATACGTATACAAATACATTTCATATTTGTCCTGTTTCAATCTTTGACATGTGGTCAGCCGGTTTCCCAGCACCATTTACCAGTGGAAGGTGGTGGAGGCTTTGTTGAAGATGAGTTGGTTGAGAAATTGAGGTTTTGCTTCTGGAATCTCAGTTCTGTTCCATTGATCTATATGCCTATTCCTATACCAATATCAAGCTGTTTTGATAATTGTAGCTTTATAGTAAAGATTGAAGTCTGGTGATGTGATACCTCCTGCTTTGTTTTTTTTTTTTTTTTTTGCTGAGGATTGTTCTGGCTATTCTTGGACGTTTGTGTTTCCATATGAATTCCTGTGTTGTTTTTTCTAGGTCTGAGAAGAATGTTGCTGGTAATTTGATGGGTATTGCATTGAATTTGTAAATTGCCTAAGGTAAGATGGACATCTTCACAAAGTTGATTCTTCCAATCCATGAGCATGGGATGTTTTCCCACTTGTTTGTGTCATCTTTGATTTCTTTGAGCAGTGTTTTATAGTTCATTGTAAAGGTCTTTCGTGTCTCTGGTTAGGAAGATGCCAAGGTATTTCATTTTTTTGTGACTATTGTCAATGGAATTGTGCTTTTTATTTGGGTTTCTGTTTGTTTATTATTGGTGTAAAGAAATGGAATTATCTTTTGCACATTTATTTTGTATCCTGAGACTTTGCTGAAGGTCTTTATCAGTGTAAGGAGGTTTTTGACAGATTCTCTTGGGTCTTCAAGGTACACAATCATATCATCTGCAAAGAGAGATAACTTGACTTCCTCCTTTCCTATTTGGATGCCTCTGATTGCCTTCTCTTCTCTGATTGCTCGAGCCAGGACTTCCAATACTATGTTGAACAGGAGGGGTGAGAGTGGGCATCCTTG
>NW_007233291.1:19092-24304 GCF_000164805.1 Carlito syrichta | reverse complement strand
GTCAACAATATGTTTACATGTAGCAGCTGCAGAATTTCTTAATAACTCAAGATTGATACTACCTTATTAAAATTTGATGTGGGTTTTATTCTTGTTTGAGTTAGCTTGATATTGTGTGTACAACCGTAGGTAACTATATTGATGAATGTATTTAAAATAAAACACTTAAATGCCTCAATTCAAAAATTTATCAATCTGGAAAATTATGTATGTGAATTTTCTACATCAACATAGCAGGCAAAGATAAGGGTCATTTGCTGTCCTCTGATGTTAATGAGAAAGTTCACACCTGTTGTTTGGGAAGCATGATTAAGGAACTTCTCCATAATCTCCAGTGAAAAACTCAAGCGTGTCATCATGCAAGAAGCCAACTCCTAGTATTCCTGTTTCTGCCTTTAGCTTTTCTACTTAAAGATGCAAAGTTTGTTGCAATTCTATTCACAGTAGCAAAAGCATGGAACCAACAATGTTGCCTGTTGAAGCTGGACTGTATAAAATAATGTCATGCATATACACAATGGACTATTATGTAGCCATAAAGACAGACAAATATATGACCTTCGCAGCAACTTGGATGGATTTAGAGACGATCATTCTCAGTGATCTGTCACAGAAACAAAGAACAGAGTACCATATGTTCTCACTCATAAGTGGACCTTGAACAATTATAATACTATAAGAAAGAGATTGGCGGTAGTGGAAAACTGTCGGGAGGGAGGTGGGATTGGCAGTTGAGGGAAACTGCTAGGGGAGGGAGGGGCATCCCTCATCAACAAGGGTACCTGCATAATCAATGTTTGTGTACCTAACCCTGAATTGTACATCATATCTGTATAATAAAAGAAATGCTGAAAAGTTAAAATAAAAGATGCATGGTTTGCCCCCCATTTTAATGAATGCAAATATTTTAAGGCAACGTTTGTTTTATGATTCACTGCAACATTAAGAAAGAGAAAAAAATACCTGGCTAATGATACATGCAACCACTTAAATTTGGTGCCTGACTCAAAATTAAGTATAGCTTAAAAACTCAATTCTGAGTTGATGAGCAAAAAAGTCACATACAACTTTCTTGACTTAGGAATATGGCTTAATCTCATATTCCTAAGCTCAGCTCATGTAATGATAAATTCTTGACTAGTTCTGAAGACCCTGCTAATAGCTGTATTGCCATGAAACACTACTTCACATAAACTATGAGGCAGTCTCATGGGAATATGCATACTAATGGATTCTTTTTTTTTTCCTGCAAGCCCCAAGGATGAGTTTTTCTTTCAGTCCTAAGTGCTCTTTAAAATTAATCAACCCTCATTTCTGGCCAAGGTCTTGAGCAAACATTTTGCTTCTTGAACTTTGGCTTGGGCAATTTCTCTCTCATTCTACCACAGAACTGTTCCTAGTCCTAGCGGCACGTTCATTCACTGTGGACCTGGAGGAGGCACAGTTACTCTTTAAGGATGAGAACACCCGTAATTATATAGATTATTTAAAAGCAATGAAATACTCTTAGATAGGCTTTCCAAGCAATTTTTAATCACTCCATTAAACAGTGATACTTCGATAGTAATCCTACTTATTGGTTTCAAATCTGTTGTCACTTTCTGGATTGACATGTAAGTGAACCAAGGTTTATCTAACAGTGATTTACTAATTGAAACTAATACATCATTCTTAAAATTAATGTCATTCCTGAGAAGATGCAACATGAAATATATTTTACACTTGATATTAATTGTTACTCTATTTTCATACTCTTAATTACATTCATAGAATAATATAATATTCCTGAGAAGCACATGGATTTCCATAAGGAAATTGGGAGCTGTTCTAAAATGTTGGCAAGGCAATCACGTATGTGCAGCTCCAGCGTGAGACTAAGGAATCAGGAGCTAGATTGATAAGAGCATTAAGTCTAAGCAGGTTATAGAGAGCAATGGATCAGTCTTACAGAGGAGTGCTCTGTAAGTGTTTAGATCCGCATGTTGGATTTTTTTCCTGTGGTCTGGAATGTATTGAAGCTGTGTATGCCTTGAGGTAGATTGACGAGGGAGCTATGGCAGTGGTCCTGGAGAGAGAAACTTGGGACTTTGAGCTTGACTGTGGCTGTGGCAAGAATGGAAAGGAGAGGGCAGATCCAAGATACATTTATGAATTAAAACACAAGAAGAAAGCATTTAGAGTCGAATGCGATGGCCTGTGCCTGTAGTTTCAGCTACTCAGAAGGCTAAGGTCGAGGATCACTTGAGACCTGCCTAGGAAACATGGCAAGACTTTGTCTCTTAAAAACAATTTGTTTAAAAGCATTGAGGATGATTTTCTTGTTTCTGTCATTGATGATTCCACAAGTCAGGAGTTAAAGGATGCTAGGATTGAGGGTGGAGGCAGGATGGGCACAGCTGGGAGATTATTTTGGAAATGTTGGATTTGAGATGTCTTCAGGTTGACTTAGAGGAAGAGCCGAGTTGGCGAGTGGATTGGGGTATGAACTAGGGTTTGAGGCTGAGAGCAGCGAGAGAACAATCATCATGAAAACCCGAAGCATGATTAGACTGAACCTTCCAATAAAAGACCGGGCGCTAACTTTAACAAACCTATAGATTGTTAATTCTCAAGGTTAATTTTGAAGTAAACTGTGGTTCTGATTCCTTAGTGTGCTCAGTCTCTCAATAAATCCTCGTTGTCTTTTGAATGTCTCAAACTGACAAAACATTTTATGTATTGTTTTATATAGAGGTCCAATTAGCTGTACTGCAAATTCACCACTGCAGTCAGGATTCTCATTTTCAGCCCAGAAAAAGGAGATGAGCACCATGTTGCCCCAACAGTCTCATAGTCTGGCTTCTTCCTGTGTTTATAAGTAAAATTTGCTAATAAGCAAGGCCTGAGGGATGAATGTGAAGCTCTTCTGAGGATTATCCTTTCAACATAGACATTCATTCTTTAAAATACTGTCTTAATTTTCTAATTATGCTGTTACAAACTACCTCAAATGTAGTGATTTAAAACCACCCGAATGGGGGCCAGGGCTTGTAATTCCAGCACTTTGGGAGTCTGACACACAGGACTGCTTGAGCCCAAGAGTTTGAGACAAGCCTGAGCAACATAGTGAGACCTCACCTCTACAAAAATAAAAATAAAACTAGCTAGGCATGGTGGTGTGCACCTGTAGTCCCAGCCACTCAGGAGGCTAAGGTGGAAGGATCATCTGAGCCCAGGAGGTTGAGGCTATGCTGAGCCCTGATTGTGCCACTGCACTTCAATCTGGGCAAGAGAGTACACCCTGACTTCAAAACAAACAAACAAAAACCCTCAAAACTCCCCAGATATGTTATCTTACAGATCTAGAGGTCAGAATTCTTTTTTTTATAATCAATATTTTTTATTATGATATTGTGGGGTACAGTTAAGGGTTAGGTATGCAAACACATTTCGTTCAGGCACCCTTGTTGATAAGAGGTGTTTCCCCATTCTCAGACAGATATTTACTACCGTTAATCCCATCTCCCTCCCCCCCATAGTTTCCCACTACTGTCAGTCATTTCCTTACAGTATTACATTGGAAGTTCAAGGTCCACTATATGAGTGAGAACATGTGATACTCGGATCTTTGTTTCTGTGAGAGGTCACTCAGTATTATAGACTCTAGTTCCATCCAGGTAGCTGCAAAATTAATGATTTTGTTATTTTTTATGGCTGCGTAGTATTCCATCGTGTGTATGTACCACATTTTTTTTAATCCAGTCTATTTTGATGGACAGCATGGTTGCTTCCAGGTTCTTGATATTGTGAACAATGCAGCGATAAACATATGTGTGCAGGTATCTTTTTTATAGAGTGATTTGAGTTCTTCAGGATATATTCCCAGTAGGAGGATTGCGGGGTCATATGGGAGGTTGATATTTAGAGCTTTTAGGAATCGCCACACTGCTTTCCACTGAGGTTGCACTAGTTTGCACTCCCACCAACGATGTAAAAGTGTTCCCTTTTCGCCACACCCTCTCCAGCAGCTGTTATTTTTTGAGTTGTTGATAATTGCCATTCTGACTGGAGTTAAGTGGTATCTCAGCGTGGTTTTGATTTGCATCTCCCTGATGATTAGTGAGGTTGAACATTTCTTCATGTGTCTGTTGGCTGCTCAGATGTCTTTGTGAGAGGTGTCTGTTCATATCTTTTGCCCACTTTATAATGGGGTTGTTTGTTTTTTTCTTTTCAGCACATTTGAGTTCCTTGTAGATCCAAGATGTTAAGCCTTTGTCAGACCTGGTGTCGGCAAATACTTTGTCCCAGTCTGTAGGCTGTCTCCCTGCTCCCTTGATGCTTTCTTTGGCTTTGCAGAAGCTTGTTAGTTTAATAAGGTCCTACTTGTCTATCTTCTCTCTTATGTCCTGTGGGTTCAGGTTTTGTTCAGGAATTGGATGCCAGTTCCAATTTCCATGAGGGTGTGTCCTTCATTTTCTAAGGTTCTTATGGTTTGAGGTTTTACATTTAGGTCTCTGATCCATTTGGAGTTAATTTTTGTGTATGGGGATAGACAGGGATCCTGTTTCAATCTTCTGCATGTGGTTAGTCAGTTTTCCCAGCACCATTTACTGAATATGTTCTCTTCTCCCTGTGGTAGGTGGTGGAGGCTTTGTCGAAGATGAGTTGGTTGAGAAATTGAGGTTTTGCTTCTGGAATCTCGATTCTATTCCATTGGTCTATATGCCTATTCCTATACCAAGCTGTTTTGATGATTGTAGCTTTATAGTAAAGTTTGAAGTCTGGTAATGTGATACCGCCTGCTTTGTTTGTTTGTTTGTTTTTTGCTGAGGATTGTTCTGGCTATTCTTGGACGTTTGTGTTTCCATATGAATTTCTGTGTTGTTTTCTCTAGGTCTGAGAAGAATGTTGCTGGTAATTTGATGGGTATTGCGTTAAATCTGTAGATTGCCTTAGGTAAGATAGACATCTTCACCATGTTGATTCTTCTAATCCATGAGCATGGGATATTTTTCCACTTATTTGTGTCATCTTTGATTTCTTTGAGCAGTGTTTTGTAGGTTTCATTGTAAAGGTCTTTCACGTCTCTGGTTGTAAAAATGACAGGGCAATTCACTTTGAGAAGAGCGAGATTTGTTACTGACCCTCTCTTGTTGAGTGACAGAAGGGCTGTTGATGATGAGTAAGCTAATAACTTTTCTGGAAGCTATTTGACTATGATCAGACTTTTAAA
>NW_007233291.1:18306-19072 GCF_000164805.1 Carlito syrichta | reverse complement strand
TCCTCTGTATCTTTTTAAATTTTTGATAGCTTAATGGTATTTTGTCTGAAATTAGGATCACGACTCCTCCTTTCTTTTGTGTTGCATTCACCTGAAAATTTGTTTCCTAACCTCTTACTTTGAGTCTGTGTATGCCCTTTCTAGTGAGATGGATCTCTTGAAGGCAGTATATTGTTGCCTGGTGATATTTTATCCATTTTGCCATTCTATGTCTTTTCATTGGTGCATTAATCCATTCGCATTCAGGCCAATTATTAAAATGTGAGAGTTCATCCCTATCATAGAGTTCTCATAGAGTTGAAACAGATGTTTTATTATGAGATCTCACATCTTGGTTTAGGCCTTCAGAGCAGAGGCCTAAGACACAGCAGCATCCGTACAACCAGGATGAGGTGGGATCCCACTTGGGTGTGCTGCAGGCTTGTCCTAGTTCTGCATCTTTGCTCCGCTTTTCTCGTTGTACTTCTTTGTCTTGGGCAGTTGGATTTCACACCCATTTCTGGTGGATGCTAGAAAGCAAATAAGATGTAACCTAGAAAGTTTCACCTGATGGCCCAGAGGGTTACATCCCTACCCTGCCCCAGTGGACCCCTCTACCAGACTGCACTCATCCTATGGAATATCTCAGTGGGTTGTGTCTGCACATAGGGATGTGGTAGCCCCTGCTGAGCTTCGACTCTTAGAGATGAAGATGCTGGGCTGTGATGGGGAGCAGCCTAGGGAACCCACCTTGCACTGAAGCACTCCCCCCCCCCCCCCCCCCCCC
>NW_007233291.1:12156-18286 GCF_000164805.1 Carlito syrichta | reverse complement strand
AGATGTTCAAGGGTTTTTATCAAGAAGGGGTGCTAGATTTTATCAAAAGGTTTTTCTGCATCTAATGATATATTCATGTGGTTTTTGTTTTGACATCTGTTGATGTATTAAATTACATTTATGGTTTTACGAATGTTGAACCAGCCTTGCATCCCAGGGATGAAGCCTACTTGGTCATAATGGATGATTTTTGAGATGTATTGTTGAATCCGGTTTGCTAGGATCTTGTTGAGAATTTTAGCATCTATCTTCATCAACGATATTGGCCTGTAGTTCTCTTTCTTTGTTGGATCTTTACCTGGCTTGGGTATCAATGTGATGTTGGCTTCGTAAAATGATTTGGGGAGAGTTCCATCTTTTTCAATTGCCTGGAATACCTTCAGTAGGATTGGAATCAACTCCTCCTTAAATGTCTTGTAGAATTCTGCTGGAAAGTCATCTGGACCAGGGCTTTTTTTTTGTGGGTAGTAGTTTTCTTATTACGTAGTCAATTTCCTTGATTGTTATTCGTCTATTTAGGGTCTCAATTTCTTCTTGTTTCAACCTAGGTAGGTTGTGTGATGTCAGAAAGTCCTCCATTTCCTTAAGGTTTTCAGGTTTGTTTCCATACAAGTGTACGTAGTAGTCTCTAATGATCTTTTGTATTTCTCCAGGGTCAGATGTGGAGGTCAGAATTCTTAAGAGCAAAGTGTCAGCAGGGCTATTTTCCTTGTGTAAACTCTATGGGAGAATTTATTTCTTGTCTTTTTCAGCTTTCAGGGGCTACCTGCATTTCTTGGCTCAGGACCCTTCCTCATTTCATTCTGACTTCTGCTTTGGCCTTCACATCTGTTACTCAGATTCTCCAACCTCCTTCTTTCCCTTGTAAAGGCCCTTGTGATGACATTGGGCCCACTTGGATAATCCAGGCTACACTGTTTTAAGGTTAACTGAATAAGAATCTTAATTTCATCTGCAACCTTAATTTCTTACTGCCATGTGACATTTATTTACAGGTTCTGGGGATTCGGACAGAGACACCTTTGGGGACCATCATTCTGCCTATCGTTGTAGGCCTAGGTAACCATAATGGACCTTGTAACCCTTTTGTCTTGGCCTCAGCTGGTTGCATCAGGGAGGATCCTCAAAACTTATGGAGCTCTTCATAGTTGGGATAAGTCAAACATTGCTGAGTACTTGAGCTGTAAAGTCAGGTAGAACCTGGCCTTGTTCAGTCACTTCAGGCCATGTACGTGCTGTTTAGTAAGCAGAGAAAGAAAGAGATTGCAGATACAAAGAGAGAGAATTAGAAGCAAGAAACAGATCAGAAATAGAGAAAATAGTTGGCTGATGATTTTTAAATTGCTGGATGTGGCCCAGAGTCTTTTATATCCTGTCCTTGGAAGTCCATGCAAATAACTTTTGTATCCTTAGCACCTGGACCTTGAGCAAATTTTGGCTCCTTAAAACTACATGGGTCCTATCTCAGATACTGTATGCATACATGAAGTAATTAAGCATTGAGCACTGAGTTGGGAATTTGAAAACAGTTGAAACTTGGGTTTGAATTTAGTTTCCTACTTTGCCATTTTCTTTCCAACATATCTTTCAGACCAATAAAGAAAAGAAGTGTAAATAATTAAGAAAACTTTCCTTGGTAGGGACTAACATGTTTGATGGACCCTGTCACTCTTATTGGCAGTTATTACATTTTTAGTCTATTTTGCAACTTAGAAATTTTGAAAAACATTTTATTCCCTTTTACTCATGTCTTGTTTTTAGTGAAAAAGCAGGAGTTTATTTTGTTATTTTATTTTTTACTTTTAAATTTTTTATTTTAAAGATGTGGGATACAATTCAGTGTTAGGTATACAAATATTTATTATGCAGGTACCATGTTGATGAGGTGTGCCCCCCATTCCCCAGGTAGATTCCCACTACTGCCAATCACATCTCCCCGCACCCCACCCCCCACAGTTTCCCACTACTGTCAGTCCTTTTCTTATAGTATTACAATAGTTTTTCAAAGTCCACTTATGAGTGAGAACATGTGATGCTCAGTTTGTTTCTGTGAAAGATCACTCAGTAGTATAGACTCTAAGTCCATCCAGGTTGCTGAAAATGTGATGATTTTGTCCTTTATGACTGTGTAATATTCCATTGTGTATATGTACCACATTTTTTTAATTCAGTCCTCTTTTGATGGGCAACACGGTTGGTTCCATGTTCTTCCTATTGTGAACAATGCTGCAATAAACACACATGTGTAGGTATCTTCTTTACAGAGTGATTTGAGTTCTTCCGGGTATATTCCCAGTAGGGGGATTGTGGGGTCGTATGGAGGGTTGATTTTTAGAACTTTTAGGAATCGCCACACTGTTTTCCACAGAAGCTGTACTAGTTCACACTCCCACCAACAGTATCAAAGTGTTGCCCTTTTACCAAATCCTCTCCAGCATGTTATTTTTTGAGTTATTGATGATGGCCACCCTGGCTGGAGTTAGGTGATATCTTAGTGTAGTTTTCATTTGCATCTCCTTGATGACTAGTGAGGCTGAGCATCTTTTCATGTACCTTTGGCTGCCCGTACATCATCTTTTGAGAAGTGTTTATTCATATCTTTAGCCCACTTTGTAATGGGGCTGTTTGTTTTCTTTTCCGCACATTTGAGTTCCTTGTAGATCCTAGATGTTAGACCCTTGTCAGACATACAGTTGGCAAATATTTTTCCCAGTCTGTGGACCATTTCCTTGCTCTCTTGATGGTTTCTTTGGCTTTGCACAAGCTTGTCAGTTTGATGAGGTCCCACTTGTCTACCTTATCTCTTATGGCATGGGCACTTGGGGTTTTGAACAGGAATTGGTTGCCAGTTTCAATTTCCATGAGGGTGTCTCCTGCATTTTCTAAGGTTCTTACAGTTCAAGGTTTTACATTTAGGTCTCTGATCCAGTTAGAGTTGATTTTTGTATATGGGGGAAGGTAGGGGTCTTGTTTTAGTCTTCTGCATGTGGTCAGCCAGTTTTCCCAGCACCATTTACTAAATAGGTTCTCCTCTCCCCAGTGGTTGGTGGTGGAGGTTTGTTCAAGATGAGTTGGTTGAGAAATTGAGGTTTCGCTCCTGGAATCTCAATTCTGTTCCATTGGTCTAAATGCCTGTTCTTTTATCAATACCAGGCTGTTTTGATTATTGTAGCTTAAAATAGTTTAAAGTCTGGGAGTGTGATACCTCCTGGTTTTTTTCCTGATGATTGTTTTGGCTATTTTGGTCATTTATGTTTCCATATGAATTTCTGTATTGTTTCCAGGTCTGAGAAGAATGCTGCTGGTAATTTGATGGGTATTGCATTAAATCTGTAGATTGCCTTAGGTAGAATGGACATCTTAACGGTATTGATTCTTCCAATCCATGAGCATTGGAAGGCTTGGGCAGAAGGATTGCCTGAGTCTAGCAGATCAACACTGGGGTGGCCATGAGCCTGCGTGCTACTGTACTACAGTCTGGGCGATAGAGGGGACTCCAACTCAAAAAAGAATAAAAAGGAAATAGGCATAGACTCGTGGGGGCACGTGAGACCAAGGCCATGGGTAGGGCAAAGAGCCAGTCTATTCAAGGAATGAATTTGTTAATCTATCTGTGAATTCAGGCATCACTAGTCTCCAGTGATCTAAGTCATTAACCATACACCAAAACAGGGAGCCACGGAGACACACTGTATTCAGGGAGCCATTTTGCTCATGTCCAAGGAGTGAGCATGATCTTTCTTTGGATCTTTGCCAGTGAAGGCCAACCAGCTACTGAGCTGCTTTTAATTTATTCCCCAGATGCTTCCAATAGAAAGGCAACCTGACCGCCTTTATTGCTTTTACTGATGGTCGGGCAGTTCTCAGTATTTTAATTTGGAGTCGTAAGGAAGATAAAATAGTCTGTTGATGTAAAAAAAAAAAAAAGTAATTACTGTCATTACTAATCATTTATCTCCCAAGGTGCTTTATTTTACTCCAAAGGACTTTAACATGTTTTAGTTCAATGTCAGCCTCAGGACACAAGCAAAAAATAGGTAATTTACTAGGAAAAAAGACTACATTACTCAGCCTCCCCTGAAGCTTTAGTGGAGCTAACTGATCTATACAATAGATGTAAATAGGTGTGGAGTGTGCAGTTTTTAGGATTGGGGAGGCTTCTTCCCTTCTCGCTGTTGATTAAAATGTGGATGTGATGGCTTAAACTAGTGTAATCATGTTGGGCCATGAGGTAGAAACAGAAAATGGTCTATAGATTTGGGGTCTCTCATACCATGAAAATTGTCAGTGCAGTCCTTGGACCTCTAAATTTGTTTGGATTTTAATGAGAGAAAATTAAATTTCTAATTACTTTAAAAACCACTGATCATTTGACTTAGCCTAACTAGTTTGTGTATGTTATGTTCTCTTTTCTCTCTCTCTCTCTCTCTCTCTCTCTCTCTCTCTCTCTCTCTGTTTCTCTCTCCATCTGTCTGTCCCTCTCTGTCTCTTTCTTTGTGTCTGTTTCTCTTCCTCTCTTTCTCTCTCTCTCTCTCTCTCTCTCTCTGTGTGTGTGTTTTGTCTCTCCTTGTCTGTCTCTCTCTGTCTCTCTTTCTCTCTCTCTCTTTCTCTCTCTCTGTCTCTGCCTCCACTCCCACTACCACTGTCAGCTCCACCTCCCTGGTTACAAGTTCACCTGGCCACGTTCTTTGAACTTTTTCACTAGAAAGAGGAGAAGAAGTGTCCTGTGGCACTAAGTTCTCTTCCAAAAGTACAAGCTAAGTCTAGTTGTCTTGGCAACCCGAGATGGAAATTCCCCCCAAGCTATCTGATGGTGTGAGAGGAGCTGAGGCAGAGCTCAGAGGCTGCCTTCTCCTCCCTCCCTTTCTCCTGTTCTGTGGGGTACTTAAAAGAACTGGCAAGTGCTGAGAAGACTTGCTATCTGATTAGGCTGCAGGAGCCACGGCTCCTCTTGGACTAGATAGATTTCATGTTCATCCTGCTTTGATCCTTCTGGGGATGGCCCAGATGGAATTCTGCCTGGAGTGGCTGCTCCCTTCTCCTGGGCTCTGCTGGGTGCTCAGGATAGTTCCTATTTGTGAGCAGAGCTTTTTTTTTCCTTCCTTCAGAGCAGGGCTGATGTGGGTGTGCACTGACTGCAGAGTGCAGAGGCTGTTGATGGATGTCATTGTCAAGGTGGCGGAACATCCTGTGTATACCAAAGTTAGCAGGAACCCTGAGATGTCCCCAGGGAGATGCAGCATGGTGGCCAGAGAAGATTAGGGTGGTGGATGGCACCATGTGGCTGTGGGGAGGGTTTATGCCAGTTTGAGAAGAAGCCATTGAATGATAAGTACTTGTATTGATTGGATGATAGCGACCCAATTGCACAATTCTAATTGGTTAGCTATTATCCAATAAGGATGGCCTCTGCATTTCCTCTCATCCAATCAAAAGAAGGTCCTCATTGGTTATAAATGTTCTGCTTAGGTTCCCCCTCTCTCAGCCAGCGGGACTTGGTTCAGTCGGCATGAGTCCTCCGCTGCCGTGCTGTGTCCAGGAAAGCCAGAGTCACTCGGGCCCCTGCGCTATCGCCGACCTGGTAGCCGAGCCCCCTTGCTGCTGCTGCCGACGGAGTATCCAGGGCCTCCTCTTAGTAGACGACCGCTGAGCTGGGCCTCCTGGGCCAGTACTCTCCGGGGCGGGCCGCCACCGACCCTGGTACACCACACCGCCACCGACCGCAGAGCCCGACTCCCGGCGCCAACGCCAACCAGGGAGCCGGCCCGCTCCCACGCCGCCGAGCGTGTAACAGTGGCTCCAGCACAGCAGACGACCAGGGAGCTGGCCCTGCAGCGCCCCTGGAGCTGGGTCCCTGGCGCCAGGGGCCCTGCGGTGTCCTGAAAAGCCAGAGTTATGCAGGAACCGTGTTGCCAACCGCAGGGCCGGGTCTGCAGAACAGCCGCCACCCCTGGAGCTGGGCCCACCGCCCCTCTGTCCACCGCGGAGCTGTGCCCTCAGCTCCACCATGTACCGCAGAGCCTGATCCCACGCACTGCCACCCGCCGCTGAGCCCGGACCAGTGGAACTGGGGTCCCCGCGTAGCTGAAGATGGCTGAGTCGGGCCGCCCCCTCCTTCGCAGACCATGAA
>NW_007233291.1:11208-12136 GCF_000164805.1 Carlito syrichta | reverse complement strand
CCTCCGCTGCCGTGCTGTGTCCAGGAAAGCCAGAGTCACTCGGGCCCCTGCGCTATCGCCGACCTGGTAGCCGAGCCCCCTTGCTGCTGCTGCCGACGGAGTATCCAGGGCCTCCTCTTAGTAGACGACCGCTGAGCTGGGCCTCCTGGGCCAGTACTCTCCGGGGCGGGCCGCCACCGACCCTGGTACACCACACCGCCACCGACCGCAGAGCCCGACTCCCCGCGCCAACGCCAACCAGGGAGCCGGCCCGCTCCCACGCCGCCGAGCGTGTAACAGTGGCTCCAGCACAGCAGACGACCAGGGAGCTGGCCCTGCAGCGCCCCTGGAGCTGGGTCCCTGGCGCCAGGTATCTTTTGCATTGTTGTTTAGGAGAGTGCCCTAGGATTTTCCATAGACGAGTCACCATTTGACACTATCATCAGTAATTTTTAATGAGCCAAATTTCTTCGCATCCCCCTTAACGTTTTCTGTTTTATATTTTATTCTCTTTCTCTCTCTCCTTCTTTTTTTAGATAATGGTCAGCTAGTGGATGTGTCAGGGAATCTCATTGTTTTGTTTTTATTACTGTCGTGAGAACAGATACAGGAAATCTAAACACAATTGTGAGTGTATATACAGGAAAGCTAACTATATACATAATGTTGTACAGCAGGACTCTAGAATGCATTTATCTTAAGTGAGATGCTGCTCTTGTCTTGTTTTCCTCTCCTTCGTCTCCCTCATTGTTGTTTTGATTCCCATTTCCCTAGAACCGCTGCCTCCCACCGCAAAGCCTGGCGTCTCCTGCCACCGCCAACCTCGGAGCCGTGACCCTACGCTGTGGCAGATCCGGGCTCACCTCCAACTTGGGCCCCCATGCCGCCAACTGTGGGGCCGGATCCCCATGCCTCCGCAGACCATTGTGCCTGATCCTCCGCGCTGTCA
>NW_007233291.1:0-11188 GCF_000164805.1 Carlito syrichta | reverse complement strand
CCGCCCTTCTGTCCACCGCGGAGCTGTGCCCTCAGCTCCACCATGTATGGAGCCTGATCCCACGCACTGCCACCGGCCGCTGAGCCCGGACCAGTGGAACTGGGGTCCCCGCGTAGCTGAAGATGGCTGAGTCGGGCCTCCCCCTCCTTCGCAGACCACGAACCCGTGTACCCCACAGCTCCACTAACTGCAGAGCCTGGCTCCCTGTACTGCCGCAGACTGCGGAACCAGGCCCTCCTTGCCGCAGACCTCCGAACAGGGGCCCAGCCCAGCAGAAGACCAGAGCCGTGTCCCCTGCGTCCCCGCTGAGCTGGTCCTGCACCAAGGGTCCTGCGTTAGTGCCCTGGGAGCACAGGGGGGAACTTCAGTGAGGCCACTCCTGTACATGGACCCCACGCAGTAAGTTTAGAAGCTCTCATTTGCTTGCATTTTCTCACTGTCTTTTGGCAGATGCTAGGAGTGGAATAGCTGGGTTTGTGGTATCTTTTGCATCGTTGTTTAGGAGAGTGCCCTAGGATTTTCCATAGACGAGTCACCATTTGACACTATCATCAGTAATTTTTAATGAGCCCAATTTCTTCGCATCCCCCTTAACGTTTTCTGTTTTACATTTTATTCTCTTTCTCTCTCTCCCTCTTTTTTTAGATAATGGTCAGCTAGTGGATGTGTCAGGGAATCTCATTGTTTGTCTTTATTACTGTCGTGAGAACAGATACAGGAAATCTAAACACAATTGTGAGTGTATTACAGGAAAGCTAACTATATACATAATGTTGTACAGCAGGACTCTAGAATGTATTTATCTTAAGTGAGATGCTGCTCTTGTGTTGTTGGTTTCCTCTCCTTCGTCTCCCTCATTGTTGTTTTGATTCCCATTTCCCTAGAGCCACCGCCTCCCACCGCGAAACCTGGCGTCTCCTGCCACCGCCAACCTCGGAGCCATGACCCTGCGCTGTGGCAGATCCGGGCTCACCTCCAACTTGGGCCCCCACGCC
Organism: Carlito syrichta; assembly: GCF_000164805.1. Taxonomy (NCBI): domain Eukaryota; kingdom Metazoa; phylum Chordata; class Mammalia; order Primates; family Tarsiidae; genus Carlito; species Carlito syrichta. The sequence continues at coordinate 10,193 of NW_007233291.1, read as the reverse complement.
GCCAACTGTGGGGCTGGATCCCCATGCCTCCGCAGACCATTGTGCCTGATCCTCCGCGCTGTCAAGGACCCGGGGCAGGACTCTTCAAGCCACCAAGGACCCGGGGCAGGAGCTCTGGCGCCGCGGCTCACCGCGGAGTCGAGAGTTCCCCCCGCATCCCTGTGAACCGCGGGGTAGGGCTCCCTGCACCACCGCAGACTGCAAAGCCGCTGCCAACTGCAGACCCACTGCCCTGCGCACCGTGGACCGCGGGCTGGGCCCCCTGTGCTGCAGAGGACCCCGGGCCAGGACTCCTGTGCCAACGTTGCCTGAGGAGCTGGGCCCCTGAGCCACTAAGGACGGTGTGGCCAGGCCCCTGGCACCACCAGGGACCACTGGGGTCAGCCACCCACACCGCAGGCCCTGCATTGTTGGCGTCCTGGGGGCAGAGGAGGGAACTTCAGTGAAGCCACTTCTTGGTGTTGACCCTACACAGTAAGTTTAGAAGCTTTTATCTTGTTGAATTTCCTCACCTGTCTTTTGGTAAATGCTAGAAATGGAATTGCTGGATTCTGTGGTATCTTATGCATAATTGTTTAGGAAAGTGCTCTAGGATTTTCGTAGAAGATTCACCATTTTACATGATCTTCAGTAATTGTTAATGGGTCCGATTCCTTCACGTTCCCCTATTTTCCATATTCTCTTTTTTTGGAATGGCCAACTAATGGGTGAGTAGTGGAATCTCATTTTTTGTTCTTATTTTTGTCACAAGAACAGATACAGGAAATCGACACCGAATTTTAAGTGTACACACAGAAAAGCTAACTATAAACACAATGTTGTACAGCAGCACTCTAGAATGTATTCATCTTGAATAAATGAGGGACTCTTCGTTGCTGTTTTGATTCACATTTCCCTAATGCTTAGTGATGTTGTGCTTCTTTTCAAGTGTTTACTGGTCATGTATGCATCTTCTTTCAAGATGTGTCTATTCAAGTTAATTTCCCATTTTTGAATTAGTTTTTATAGTTGCTAATTTATAGGAGTTTAAAAATTATATCACGTATATCAATCTCTTAGAAATATTCCAAAATACTTTTTTCTCATCTTTGGAGTTACTAATTTTCTCTGTTGGGAGTGTTCTCTGATACAGAAAAGTTTTTTATTTTGATAAAGTCTGTTCTTTTTTTTGCCTGTTGTTAGGTGTGTGCGATAAATGATTCACCAATTCGTGGTCATTAGGTTTTTCTGCTAAGTATTTGCCTAAGGGCTTTATTCTTTCAACTCTTACCTTTCGGTGTCTTATCCTTTTTTGGTTAAAAATTTTACGATGCATGATAGGGTTCAAATTTATTCTCTTGAATGAGAGTATTCAGTTTTCTGAGAACCATCTGTCCAAAGACTGCCCTGTTCCCACTGAATGAATGTGGTAATGTATGTGTATGCTGATTCCCAGGTTGCTTCTTTTGTTCCATAGATCGGTTTGTCTGTTTTTATTACCAGTATCTCATTATTTTGATGATTAGAACTTCGTGCTAGTTTTGAAAGCAGAAAACGTGAAACCTTAAGCTTCATGTGTTTTTAAGATTATTATGGCTATTTCAAGTCTCATGAGAGTCTGCACAAAGTTTAGAATGGGTTTTTCTATTTCTACCAAAACAAAGGTCATTTGGCTGTTGAGAAAGATTTTGTTGTGTTTGTAATACTTTTAGGTATTATTGGCATCTTAAGATATTTTCTCTGTATAATGTTGTGTCTCTATGGAGAGAGTTTACTTTTTTCTTTCACAATAGGATAACTTTAAAATTTATTTTTTGCCTAAATGCTCTGTCCAGAACTCTCAACACTATCTTGACTAGAAGTGGTGAAAGAATACATCTTTGTCTTGTTCTTGATCTTTTGGGAAAAACTTGAAGCTTCATTATTGAGTATCATGTTAACTTTGTGTTTTCACATATGGTCTTTATTATGTGTAGGAAGTGTTCTTCTGCTCTTTCTTTATTTTTATTTTTTAGTGTTTATGTCATGGAAAAGTGTGAACTTCTGTCCAATCCTTTTTCTACATCAACTAAGAAGATCATATAATTTGACTTTTATACTGTTACTGTGTGGTATGTTACTTTTATTGATCTTTGTATGATGTTACATTTATTTTTGTAAGTTGTGCTATATTTTCATTCCAGGAATGAATTCCATTTGGCATGGTGTTTAATATAATTCATTTGAATATACTGCTAAATTCTATTTCTAGTATTCTGTTGAGAATTTTTTGCAAGGAACTGGGTCCCTGGCACCATAGGGCCAGACCCTACAGTGTCAATGCCCTGAGAGCAGAGGTGGGAACTTCCGTGATGCTGCTCCTGGACATTGATCCTACACAGTGAGTTTAGGTGCTCTCATTTTCTCACTCATTGTTATTCTTTGCTGTGTTGTGTAACATTTGTTAAAACTATGATGAGTTTAGGATGTTCATTCCCTGAGGGTTTTCATGAGTTGAAAGCACAGCCAGCTGTAGTGTTTTTACAATTTGAGGACTGTTTGCCAGGAGCTCTCCAACATGAAGTTAGAATTTGGAGCTCTGGAGAGACAGGTGGACTTGAACAAAGATAATCTTCAACATATATTAAATTAATTACCCAGGGAGAAAGCAGAGAATACGTGAATAAAATGAGGACAGAGCACTAGTACTTACCTGTTGGGAGGAAAAGAGATGTGGGAAAGCAGAATGGCAAGGAGTGGTCAAGCACTTGTGAGAAAAAAAAGCAAAGCGTGATGTCATTGAAGTCAAAGGACAGAAGTTTGGGGAAAGTAGGGGTATTCGCAGTGTCAAAAGCTTCCAAAGCATCATAGAAAAGTACACGTAGGTGCAAGAATATCTTCTATCCCCTTGGGAGAACAGTATTGTGGAGAGAAACCATAGTGCAGGAGACAAAAGTGAGATGAGGAAATGGAATCCAAAAAATGGGCATAATTATTTCAAAAGGTTTCCTGTTAGAGAAAAAGAGAATGTAGGGAGATAAAGAAGGGTTAGTTCGAGAGGAGGCTGCTGCTGCTTTTGTGAGGTGGGGAAGTTTTGTTTGAATGCTGATAGATAGGGGCCAGTAAAGGGGCGGGACAGCAGGGTGTGGGATAACTGGCCCAGCAAGACACTCAGAGAACATGACTGGGTGGATTCTGAGCACAGATAGAGAAATAAGTCTTGAAAAGGAGAAGAAAGAATGATTCGGTTCCTCTTAAAACAGAGTAAGAGAACAATATTTGCGAATATCCATATGATTGGATTCAACTGCAAATGGCATAAACTATGTAGTTAGAGCTACTTAAATAACATAGAGGTATATCCCTCTGGTTATAGAAATGCTCAACTTTGCCTTTTAGGTGAGGTATTCCCTGAACTCAGGGATGGAGACCTTTTTGTCATTTGGACCTGCTGCACATGATCTTGACTCCATGGTCTAAGATGGCAACATCTGTGTGCCAGACAGTGGGATGGGGGGGATATGAAGAAGAAGGGGCAGAATGACCTGGGCAGTGCCTCCTGGAGATAGCTCCTGAAGGTCATCACATGGCAACCTTGCTCACCTTCCCCTGACCAGAACATAGACACGTACTTCTGGGAACCCCCACAGTACATGCCACCTCTGTTTGTGTCACACTGTGTCTGACATCTCTGTTCCTACCTCTCCAGACTTGACGAAAACACAGAATGAAATTATTATAGCTTGGTATCATTTCAACCTCTCAGCACAATTTCTGGCACTCAGTAAAGCCTCAATAAATCCTGAACCAATAATTAAATAAATATTTGGATTAGAAATGAATTCTGCTTCAGACATAGTTAGTTCGTAAGAGTATTTATGGTTCTGTCAAGGGGCCGTCACCTAAAAACCTGGAAAATGGTAAAACTTTGTGTCTGATTTTTTCAGGGACTGAGGAATAGTGGTGAGGACCACTGAAAAGAAAGGTTCTGATTCTCTAAGCCACTTATTAAAGAGAAGTCAAGAGAGAGGGCAGCCTTCTTGGAAAAGAGTTCCAAACACACGGGAAAAATGGGTAGAAACCCTGGGGACCTCCTTGTCTTTCACAATGGAAGCAAGGACCTACTGCTAAGCCTCAGTTTTCTATTTGCAAATAGGGATGAGATAACCTATTCAACAAGGTTGTTCTAATAATTCAGTGAGTGTCTTATGTATTTTCACAGTCATTCATGAGCCCTGATTTGAGCGTCATTATTTTTTGGAGTAATCATCTGTGATGCTGATGATAATGGTGCTTATGAAAAAAGATGAATAATAAAGACAAAAAATGACACACAAATAAATAGCTATATAATCCCCATAGGAATGTTGAAACAAATGAAAGTATTGGAGAACATTAGAGCCACTTAAATTGACAACTCTGATATTTCCATACATGCTATTTGAACACATCAAACTAGGAATCTCTCATGTAAATAAATGATGAAGGATGCATTTTTGTGTGGTCTTCTTCATATCACCAGGGTTTTCTACTCATACAGTATTGTGCTAATGTGCATGTTTGGTAGGATTTATAATGCAATTATGAATCCATGCCATAAAACTTTCCTGCTCACCTGAATAGCTTGCATTTCCTTTGAATGTGTCCCAGACAACTCTGATCTTACCTATAATATGGCACTGGCATTGTAATTGTTGGTTTACTTCTTATTCCATCTCAAATATTACTTAAGCTTCAGGACAGGGACTGTATCGTGTTCACTGTGCTCCTGGTACCTAGTGTAGCATGAGAAACTTAAGTTGTGCTCCAAAGATATTTTCTGGCCTTTGCTCATTCATTTAAAAACGCTTTCGTGGAGTGCCTCGCACTGGGATGTGGCAGCTCCAGCCACACTCACTTACAGAGACTATGGACTGGCAGGGCTTGGCCATAAGGAATACTTTAAATGAAATTACAGTATTGTGGTAAAGGCAAAAATACAATATGCTTGGAGAATGTGTGGGGTCTTCACGTATAAAGAAAGGTTTCTTGGAGGAAATTATATTAAAATCTAAAATAGGAAGAAGAGTTTTCCATACAATCAGTTGGAGAATGAGGTGGTGATAGGTGGATACAAGGAATAGTCTAAACCAAGGGAAGAGTAGAAAGACTGAGATGGAAAGGTCCCTGGACCACTACAACTGCATTCAAACAGAGCTGACAGGTCTCCTGCTCCCCACAGAGAACTGTGTCCATTTTCCTGTATGAGAAGGTCTCCCTGCAGGCTACAGCAGGTGGGGGCCTCTCTGGGCCACATGTCCTGAATAATCTGCTTTCCCAGAATGCTGTCTCCCAGCAGCATCCAGCAGGCTGCCACCCTAATAGCCTGTCTCCCCACAGGCCCCCCAAACATGTTGCCGGATTCTAGTCAGTATCTTCTCCATCCTCTGTGCTGTCCCTGGAGGTGCAGTCTCCTGCAAGCTGCAGGGAGATATGCTATGGTGATTCATATTAGCTTGATTTGCAGCTCTGAGCAGAGTGTTGCAGAGACCTACAAAATCCCCACAGTCTTGATTATGTTTGCCTTTTGTTGTTTATCAGTGGTACCTGTCTATTTTTATAGCAGCCCTTCAGTCAAACTCAGGATTGCAGCTTTGTCTCTCATTTGGGTGTCTTGTGGGCAGTGAGGGGAGAGAAGAGCAAAAAAGGATGCCCGGGAGATAACTCATTCAACATTTGTGAAAGCTGTTGTTCTGGTTCTTAACAGGTCCTGGTATTTCCTTCATGGCCAAAACACTCCCCCTGCCTAGACCCCTCATATAGTCACATTTAGTTGGGTGGGGAGGCAAGATAACAGGCAAATAAGATGAAGAGATACCACTAAGTACATTCCCAAGAAGCCAGAAGTGCTAGACAGAGTGCCAATTGTCCTCTCCCCAACCCCTTCTTCAGCAATTTAGGATAAAAGAGGAGTCTAGGTCGATAATCTCCTTACCTGCCATAGGCAAGGAGCTCTGCAGCAGTTCATGAACCATCCACAGCCCCCACACATAGCTGACCTGTCATCTCCATTCATTAATGCAGCCAATATTATATCATCTGATACAAGCATCCTGAGATCCGGATAAAGTAGTTGGGGGCTCTATGTCCATTTCACAGATGAAGAGGTGGCCTTCTCAGGATTACACAGAGCCTGGAATAAGCATGCATCTCATGAGGTAGCAGTCACTGGGTAAGGGTCTGCTTGGCCCCCCTACCTCACACCTCAGGGAGTTTCCACACAGCAAGCAGATCCCTTGGTGAGCCAGAGTCCAGGAAAGAATCCATTCCCTACCACTTCCCAGGACCCTCCCACCAGCCCTACCCCCACCTTCCCTCATCCTTCCACCTCCCACCTACCCCTCATTGCCTACCATCACTCAAGCTTTTCCCGTTTTGAGTGGTAGAGGGAGGAATGATAAGATGTATCTACAAGAAGAAATTTCAAAAAAGAACCACTATTATACTTGATGATTTCTATTTGAGGAATTAAAAATACTTAATAAGTAGAGAAGGCTTTAAATCTATATAAGATGGAGGGAAGATTTAACCCTCTGCACTTCCAACATTCCATCTTTGTCCAGTGAAACCTTGCCACTAATAGCAAGATAGCTGAGAGGTGCAGGGCTAAATGTCTTTGTAGGAAGAGAATTGCCATGTTTGATGTGGGAAGATAGCCCTTAGGATGAGACTAGTGTAGGAAAACTCATTCATTCTTAATTCTCCAGCAGACCCTGAGGAAATAATGCTTAACAAGCCAAGACCCATCCCTTCAAGAACTCTGCAGTCCAGTAGGGGAAACAGATATTAAATAAGTAATTATCTCATTATAAACTGTGACCAGTGCTCAGAAGAAAAACACGTTTCTGTGAGAGAAGCTGACATAGGACCTCCTATACATTGGAGGATGTCAGGGAAGACATCTTTGAGGAGGTGACAGTTAATCAGAGTTGACAAAGATAAACTCTTCTTGGTTAAGAGCCATTAATGGATTGAAAACCACGTAAGTAAGAAACTGGAATGTAATTGAATCAGGGGTTCAGAGGACCTCAAGTCTATGACTTCATAAATAATATATTCTTTATGAAAACAATTAAGTATCAATAGTACTACCTGTGTAACTTTAGAAAGAGAATTGACTTTCCTTATCCAAGAATCCCATTTTCCAAAGGCAACTATTTTCAGATCTTATCTGTTTATTTTGATATTTGCCTCATTTATAAAGCAACTTCGTTGTAAACTGACTGAGACATGCCTCAATCACTTTGCAGTTTATTTTACCAAGCTTTAGGACATGCCCAGGGAAAAAAGGCACAAATCACAGCAGTGTCAGTGATCTATGCTTTTCCCCATGTGGATTTTGATAACTTCAGTATTTAAAGAGAAAAGAGCAGGCAGGAGGGGAAGAACAAAAAAGAAAAAAAGTGAGAGGAGAGTAAGCAAAAGGTTCCATTCTTAGGAAGGCTTCAAATAGTGCTCAGTGAATTCATATTTTCCATATGAAAAGAGGGGATAGAGGAACAGTCAATGATGTGTCTGTCAAGCTCAGTATATTTACATTTCATGTAAGATAAGATAAACATGTGGAAAGACAGAGCAGAGGAAAAAGTCAATTATATGTGTCTCTGGTTGGCAAGGGATGATTTCTGGTCTTAGCCTTGTCCTGTCCCTGTGAACTGTTCATTTACATTGTCAGGGTGAGATTTAACAGAACTCTGCTTTTAACTTGGCCACAGCAGGGGAGGAGGGGGAGAAGATATGTATTTTGAAATATTTGGGGTTCCCCAAGGAATTTCCTTGTGAGCAAGGCCATCTAGGGAGGTATGTGGCCTTCTATCCTTACAGACCTTTGAAAAACAAAAGGAAAGCAATTTTTTGCATGTGTGTATGGCTTAGTCCCCAAACTTAACTTTCCCTTTGTCATTGTGAGTTTGAGGTCTCCAGATTCTGTTTTCTTTTCCATTATAATTTCTAGACATTCATCTACAGAAGATGAAGATCTAGCTTTTTTTTTTTTTTTTTAGTTAGAGTCTCACTCTGTCGCACAGTCGCCCAGGCTAGAGTGCAGTGGCAGGCATGCTCACGGTCACCCCAGTGTTGATCTACTGGGCTCAGGCAGTATGAAATGCTGCAGATCATTCGAGTAATATGAGGTTTGAAGTGACCTAAAAGTCTTGCAGTTAGGAGTTCTTGGGTGATCTGACTAAGGGCAGTTTTGGCAGAATAGGGAGGATAAAAGTCAAAGGAATGGGAGTTGAGGAATAGATGAGGAAAGAGATCAAACAGAGACTATGTTTTGAGAAGAATGGAATCGAGAAAGGGAGGAGAAGAACTAGATAGTAAGAGGAACGTGGCATAAAATGAGTGTTTTACATGGAAGGGTCTTGAATTTGTTTATGAGTACACTAGAGCCATAAAAGGGAGGACAGAAACTTCAGCATAGGTTAAGGATGACCAACAGAAGAAAACCACCAAAAGAGTGGAGAAGTTGGGCTCAAGGTCACAGGTGGAAGCACTTGGTCTAAATTGGGCTTTCTATCAGTTAAGATTGGAGGGAATATACAAGAGAAGATTATATGTAGGTATAAATGTGTTTCTCAGAAGGAAGATGAGAAATAGGGGACTATACTTGACTTTGATTTTCTCATCAAAGCAGGCAAGGTATACATATCAAGTCAGCATTTCTCAAACTTTTAAATACCCCTAATGAGAAAGAAAAGTAAATGCGGCCAGGTTTGGTTGCTCAGCCTGTAATCTCAGCACTTTGGGAGGCCACGGGTTCAATACCATCCTGGGCAACTTGGTGAGACCTCGTCTCGACAGTAAATCACAAAAATTTGCTGGGTATGGGCGTGCATCTGTAGTTCCAGTTACTTGGAAGGCTGAGGCAGAAGAATTGCCTAAGTCCAGCAGGCTGAGGCTGCAGTGACCATGAGCGTGCCACTGCACTCCAGCCTGAGCAACAGAGTGAGACTCTAACTCAAAAAAAAAAAAAAAGAAAAGTAAATGCATATCCATAGCACCTGAAGTCATAGCAGAGGTCAGCAGCAATCTCAGAAATTCAAATCAGTTATTTAGCTATACAGTTTATATTATGACCTTTATACTATTGCCATGTTTTTTTAATTCATTGTAATATTTAAACTTTCCTCCAAAAATGATTCAAATAAAATATAAACTTTTAAGAGCTACATTGTATTTGTCCTGCAGCATGTTTGTCTTGACGCCTTGTCATGTGCCCATAAGGGTATGAATTGAACAGTACAGAAGCCCAGCATTAAACCTCTAGCACCCACTGATGCATCTGTACATTCAGGTATTGAGGGTCATTCAGTTCTCCTTGGTCACCTTGGGAAGCACAGTGTAACATCTGAGGAAATGAATGCTAAAGAGAAAATTTACTTTTAATTGAGGAGATGAGATGATAACTCAGAAAGACAAAGACCTCAAGCTTTGGGTGTCATTGCCCAAACTGGGAAACCTCTTTAGCACTCTAAGGTAGGACTATGAATGTATGAGGCATGATGAAAGAGCCCATCTTTGGGGAGGAATGGATTCAGTAATCAATCCCAAAGTGTTGGAGTAGGAGAGAGATGATATATACAAATTGTCAAGAGGTGAAAAAGTATAAGTGACAAGGACTTGACTATTTCTCCAAATGATGGAACTGGCACACAATCATAATTTCTGATTTTTTTTGTATGGCAATAATAATGGTATGTATATGAACAGAAAAACAAAGGTGGTTGAATGGTGCATATATGGGGAGGGTGTGTATATACACATACACACACTATATATGTTATAATCCTAATTGTTTTTTTTTAAATTTTAGATCAGGCCAGGCATGGTGGCTCAAGCCTGTAATCCCAGCACTTTGGGAGGCCGAGGCAAAAGGATTACCTGAGTCCACGGGTTCAAGGCCAGCTTGAGCAACATGGTGAGACCTCTTCTCTGCAATAAATCAAAAAATTAGCCAGGCATGGTAGCACACACCTGTAGTTCTGGCTACTTGGAAGGCTGAGGCAGAAGTATCGCCTGAGCCCAGAGGCTGACACTGGGGTGGAGGTGAGTGTGCCACTGCACTCTAGCCTGGTTAATGGAGTGAGACTCCAACTCAAAAAATATTAGATCAGAGATTAGCAAACTCAGTAAAGCCCACTGGCCAAATGCAAATGTATCCTGCCACCTCTTTTATTTATTTATTTTTTTTTTTT
>NW_007233290.1:10498-15684 GCF_000164805.1 Carlito syrichta | reverse complement strand
CCTTTGAATTTCCGCATTCGACAAGGAAACTGAAAGTTTCTTAGAGATTATTATGCTAAACCATGAATTGAAAGCTTGGGCTGTTCTTGTCTTGCATCTGATTTGCTGAGGGGGTGGGGTAGGCTGCCAACTTGGACTGCAGTAAAATGCCTGAACACTTCTTAAAATCTGCCTATTGGAATTTATCTCTCTTGTCTAACTTGTGCTAGATTCAAAGTGTGTCAGTCTAAGGGAAAATGACAATGCTGAGGGAAAATGTGAACTCAGTTTATTCTAAGTTTCTTGGCATTCCTCCTTTCAATCTGACTATTGATATGGTCAAGTTTAGAATCTATCATGTTGCTATTTGTTCCATTTGTCTCATCTGTTTTTTGCTAATTTTTTTCTCTTTCCCTACCTTATTTTGGATTGAGTTTGTTTTGTTTTGTTTTTTCTTTCAGGTTAAGAGCCCAGATCTAAAATAATTGAGTATTTTTTATAATTCCATTTCATCTCTTGTTGACTTATTAGTCATGAATCTTTGTTATCTTAGCAGTTGCTTTAGGGTCTATGGAGTAAGGTAATTCAAGGTAGAACAGGCTAAAAAGAAGCACCAGCAACTGTCCTTCCTCGAAACTAAATAGTAAATAAAAAACATACCATGACAGTGACTTTTAGAATAGCAGACTAAGGAACACCCTGGACTCTCTTGGGTGAAACAAACAAAATATGGTAATTATTATTATTTTTTAAAATTATTTTGGCCAGGCACGATGGCTCATGCCTGTAATCCCAGCACTTTGGGGGGCTGAGGCGGGAGATCTGCTTGAGCCCAGGAGTTCAAGACCAGCCTAGGCAGCAGAGTGATACCTCACCTCTACAAAAAAAATTAGGAATTAGCTAGATGTGGTAACACTTGCCTGTAGTCCTAGTTACTCAGGAGGCTGAGGTAGGAGGATCATCTGAGCCCAGGAAGTCAAGGCTTCAGTGAGCCATGATGGTGCCAGGGCAACAGAGTGAGACCCCTGACTCAAAAAAAAAAAAAAATCAATGATTTTAAGTTTTTAGACACTGTCCTAAGGGCCTACAGAAAATAAAGAAGCATTTAGTCAAGAAAATCTATTAAATCTCAGTAAGAACACTCACTGTCTGTAGCATATGAGCTACAACCCACTCCCTGCCCAACTCCCAACTCAACATGATGAAAGTCCTACTCCTGGCAGATGCAGCCAAGAACATAGAGTTCTGTCTCCTGCCAGCCTCCCAGTCTAGGGCAACTGTGTCTCCCCAGAAGGGGCAGGCCATCAGCATTTCTCACTTCCCATCCCCCAGCTTCATGTTGCATAAGCTCTTTTCTAAAGATTTTGAACTCCTGTCCTTCACCCAGTCACCATTCATACGGCAGAAGCTCTACCTCAGACACGGCAAGTCAAGAATACTGGGCCCAAATTGTCTTTCCCCAGCTTGTTTGTAGAGCAGATGCTCCATGCCAGAAGAGGCAAGCTGATAATATCAGAAGCTACCACCCCTACATAATATCCTCCTCATAAAGCAGGGTGTCATTTAAAAGAAATGGGTCCCTGTCCCCAACCCCAGCCTCAGAGCAATGGCACAGAGGTGATGCCCAGTGAGAGAGGTAGGCTGTAAGAAGAGGGACCTGCAAAGCTCTCCCCGAGGGAACTGACTTTATTAGGAACAGAAGTGAACACAGTGTGGGAAGTTCAAGCCTAAGGGTGCTGTTGAAAACAGTGGAGATTTTGGTGTTAGACAATTAAGAGGAGGCTGGTAACACCATGAGAGCAACAAGCAAAACTGCAGACTAGTTAAATTTTTAGCTGAGAAAATCACACAAAGAGGCAGCTAAGAACTTCCTGGGGCCTGACCAACCTCAAAGACTATCCATGTAAAGAGGCCTGAGCTCTGATAGGATCCAAGTGTGGGGCAATTTATGCCCCAGGGCATTGTTGAAAACAACAGAGCAATCAGATGGCAATTAGTGAAGATTAACAACTGTCTGTGATACCCACAAAGCAAACAATTTAACAACAACAAAAAAAAAAATCAAGGAAGGAGAGTCAAAGATGCCCAGCTCTGCTAAAACTACTATCATCCCAGAGTTACTGTATCCACAGTTAACCTTCAACTATTTTTTTTTTTTTTTTGAGTAGGAGTCTCACTCTGTCACCTAGGCTGGAATGCAGTGACATGCTGCTCACAGCCACAGCAGCCTTGACCTGCTGGGCTCAGGTGATCCTTCCACCTCAGCCTTCCAAGTAGCTGGAACCACAGGCATGTGCCACCATATCCAGCAGATTTTTTGACCTATTGTAGAGACGAGGTCTCACCTTGTTGCTCAGGCTGATCTCAAACCCTTGAACTCAGGTAATCCTCTCGCCTCTGCCTTCCAAAGTGCTGGGATTATAGGTGTGAGCCACCATGCCTGGCTCTAACATTAAACTTAATTGTGAAAAGTGTAATGCTTTCCCCACCTAAGATCATGACCAAGACAAGGATGTCTGCTCTCACCACTACTATTCAACGTAGCACTGGAGGGTCTAGCCAGAGCAATTAGAGAAGTAAGAGAAATAAAATAGAACCAGATTGTAAAGGAAAAAGTAAAACTATTTATATTTGTATATGACAAATTACATATAGAAAATCTTAAGAAATCCACTAAAAACTATTAGAACTAATAAATGAATTTAGCAAGGTTGTAGGATACAATAACAATATAGAAAATCAATTATATTTCTCTACCCTATCAATGAATATCCAAAATTGAGAATAAGAAAACAATTGCAGGCCAGGCATGATGACTCATGCCTGTAATCTCAACACTTTGGGAGACTGAGTTGGGAAGATCTTGAGACCAGCCTAAGCAACATAGCAAGACTCCATCACTACAAAAAATAAATATATTTTTAAGAAAAAAATAAGCCGGGCTTGGTGGCACAGCCTGTAATCCTGTGCTTTGGGAGGTCGAGGTGAGTGAATTGCCTGATCCCACAGGTTTGAGACCCACCTGGGCAACTTGGTGAGACCTCGTCTCTACAATAAATCAAAAATTAGCTGGGTGTGGTAGCACGCGCCTGTAGTTCCAGCTACTTGGAAGGCTGAGGCGGAAGGATTGCCGGAGTCCAGCAGGTCGAGGCTGCAGTGGCCGGGAGCGGTCACCGCGCTCCAGTCTGGGTGACGGAGTGAGACTCCAACTCAAAAAAAAAAAAGAAAAAGAAAAAAGTAAACAATTCCAAGTATAATACCATCGAAAAGAATAAAATACTTCAAAATACATTTAACAAAAGTGCTATATTCTTATTCTGAACATATAAATACAAAAAATATAAAAATAAAACATGTTCAAAGAAATTAAAGAAGACAAATAAATGGAAAGATACCTCATGTTCATGGATTAGAAGACAATATCATTAAGATGACAATACCCTCCAAATTGATCTACAGATTTAATGCACTCCCTGTCAAAATTCCAACTGCTTTCTTTTTGCAAAAATTCACTAACTGATCATAAAATATATATTGAAATGGAAAAGACCCAGAATACCTAAAACAATATTAAAAAATAAGAACAAAGTTGTATGACTCACATTTTTTGATTTTAAAACTTACACAAATGTTGAGTATACTGGCATAGGAATAGACATATACTCTGATGGACTAAAAGAAAATCCATAAATAAACCCTCACATTTATAATTAATTAACATTTAAACAATAATGCCGAGATAATTCAAAAGGGAAAAAACAGTGTTTTCAACAAATGGGGTTGGAACAAGTGACTTTAACATGCCAAAGAATAAAAATAGACCCTTTCCTTATGATACATAAAAAGTATCTTAAAATGAATCACAGTCTACACGTAAAAGCTAAAACTATACAATTCTCAGAAGGAGGTATAAGCATAAATCTTCATGATTTGAAGCAAAGCCTTCTTAGATATAATACAAAAATATGAGCAACCAAGGGAAAGAAATAGATAAACTGAATTTCATCAAAATTTAAAACTTTTGCACTTTAAAAGCTATCATTAGGAAAGTGAAAAGACAACCTACAGAATAGGAGAAAATATTTGCAAATCTTTTTTCTGCTAAGGAACTTGTACCTTAAACATAAATACATAAACATAAACATAAATACATAAACATAAATACATAAAGAATTCTTATATATTCAACTCAATAGTTAGAAGACAACCCATCTTAAAGATAGGCAAAGAGCTTGAATAGATGTTTATCCAAAGAAGATATGTAAATGGCCAATAAGTACATGAAAAGATACTCAACACATTAGCACTCAGGAAAATGTCAACCAAAACCACAGCGAGATACCACTTGATACCACTACAATGACTATAATAAAAAAGACAGATAATAAAAGTGTTTGTGAAGATGTGGAAAAATCAGAACCTTCATACACTGCTGGTAGGAATATAAAATAGTGCAGTCATTTTGGAAAATAGTTTGGTAGTTACAAAATCTTGGCCGGGCTGGGTGGTTCATCCTGTAATACCAGCACTTTGGGAGGCTGAGGCTAATGGACTGCCTAAGCCCACGGGTTCGAGAACAACCCAGGCCATGTGGCGAGACCCCGTCTCTATAATAAATAAAAAATTAGCCAGGTATGGTAGCGCACACCTATAGTTCCAGCTACTTGGAAGGCTGAGGTGGAAGGATCGCCAGAGCCCAGCAGGTCGATGCTGGGGTGGCCATGAGTGTGCTACTGCACTCCAGCCTGGGCGACAGGTGAGACTCTGACTAAAAAAAAAAAATCTTTACCATAAAGTTACCATGTGACATAGCAATTCCTAGGCATATACCAAAGAGAAATGAAAACAAAAATGTATATCATACAAAAACTTGTACATGAATGTTTATAGCAGCACTATTTATAATAGCCAAAAGGTGGAAAAACACAAATGTCTATCAACTGACAAATGGATAAACAAAATGTAGTAAATGAGAGGACAAAAACAGACTTAGGAGCTATTGAGAGACCCAAGAAACCAAGAAACTTAAAAAACAATACTTGCTGTAAAAGTAGTGTTTAGTTCACTATATTTTGTGTATTCCTACCTCATGTATTTTATGAAATCTTAGTACTTTAAATTCTACCTCAAATGAAATCTTAGTACTTTAAATCCTACCTCAGACCCCGTAGAATTAGGCATATGTCAGGTGCCGGGTCGTGACCAAT
>NW_007233290.1:8047-10231 GCF_000164805.1 Carlito syrichta | reverse complement strand
AATTTCTACCCACATTCACTGTATGTGTTTGCAGCATTCATATTTAAAACTTGTTAAGTTTGGCTTTTGTTGTCCCATAATGACCATGTTATGTTATGCAAATGTTAAGCAAACAAGCTTTCCTAAGCATATCTTGGGATGGAAACTTAAAGGGCTAATGTAACCCTTTGCCTGCCGGCTCAGGTTACTTCATACGCAGGGACTGCATGGACCTAACTTATCTAACATTCCACTCTGCCCATTAAGTGGGTTTCTGTCAATCACGGACAGCACCCACCAATACCAAGTGTTCCCGTACCCATTAGGAGAAATTACCCAATCATGTAAAATCAAGTTTAAAGTTCTTTCCCCTCCCTCTGTAATTGTGCATAAAAACTGCTTGCCATTGTGAATCAAGGCTCTGGTCCATGAAGCCTCTACGGGCTTCATGCATGAGCCCAGACTCGAGCCTGAATAAAGACCCTCATGTGTTTGCATCGGAGCTGGCTCTTTGTGGTCTCTACCTCTCTCATTAGAGTCCCGGGTTCAACAGTAAATCGTATTTGACCATTAAAAGGAATGAAGTAAAGCCGGGCTCGGTGGCTCAGCCTGTAATCCCGTGCCTTTGGGAGGCTGAAGGTGAGTGGATTGCCTGAGCCCGCGGGTTCGAGACCCGCCTGGGCAGCGAGACCTCATCTCCACAATAAATCAAAAAATTAGCCAGGCGTGGTAGCGCACACCTGTAGTTCTGGCTACTTGGAAGGCTGAGGCGGAAGGATCGCCAGAGCCCAGCAGGTCGAGGCTGTGGTGGCCGGGAGCGGCCACTGCACTCCAGCCTGGGTGACAGAGTGAGACACTAACACAAAAAATAAAAATAAAAAATAAAAGGAATGAAGTATTGATACATGCTACAACATGTGGGCCCTTGAAAACACGCTCAGTGAAAGATGCCAGTCATAAAGATCACATATTATAGGATTCCATTATTATAAAATATCCAGAGCAGGAAAATCTATAGACAGAAAGTAGATCAGTGGATGCCTGGGGCAGGGGGAAGAACCAAAGGGTAGGGGATGCCAGCTAAAGGGTACAGGATTCTTTTTGAGGTGACAAAAATGTGCTAAAATTTTTTTTGACTGTGCTGATGGTTTCAGCATCTGTCATTATACTAAAAACATCAAATTGAATACTTCAAATGACTGAATTACATAGTTATATGAACTATATCTACATGTAAATATAGCTTTCTAAAAAAATAATAACCTGATGCTTAAAATTTAAATAAGATTTAGTCAGGCGTGGTAGCGCATGCCTGTAGTTCCAGCTACTTGGAAGGCTGAGGTGGAAGGATCACCTGAGCCCAGCAGGTTGAGGATGCGATGGCCATGAGCGTGCCACTACACTCCAGCCTGGGCGACAAAGTGAGACTCCAACTCAAAAAAAAAAAAAAATTAAATAAGATAATAGTATCCTGACCATATTTTTAAAGTTGAAGTACAAAGATAATTACTAGAACACAAATATCCACCTTTCTAAATATCCAATTAAATTTAGAAAATAAAAGAACAAAAATATCAAGTAGGGAGCACAGCAAATATAATAGCAGTTATAAAATAAAATGAGTGAATTGGGACCATTAATACATACAAACGGGCTTAAGTCTATTGAGAGGATTAACTAACCTACTAAAAAACAAAGGTTTCCAGTTGGCTCACAAAGCAATACTCAACTATATGCTGTACATGAACCAAAGTGATTGAAAAAGGCTAAAGATAAAAAGATGGGCAAAGGCACTGAACAGACAAATGGAAACAATAAGAAAGCAATGGAGTGACAAGACCCAATTTGCACTTTTAAAAGATCACTCAGATTTCTGTGTGGAAAATGGATTGAGGGGGCATTATATAAAAGAGCCAAAGATGGCCTCTGTAGATTGACCCCCTGGGCTGTTTATTTCTTTACTGCAGACTGAGATTTGTTAGTTCAAAAGCCCACTGGCAGCAAATGCAAATTCTACATATCTAATCGTTTTAAAAATAGCCCGCACAGGAGATTTTTAGCCACTTCAGGCCTGCCTACCTTGCATACTCCACAAAACTACAACCAGCTTCTGCTGGCATGGGATCTTGTGGTTATAAGGCTTCAAGCTGCGCTCTGATGGAGAGGCTTCCTACAGTGCTGCTGGGGACACCACCCAGAAGCAAC
>NW_007233290.1:0-8027 GCF_000164805.1 Carlito syrichta | reverse complement strand
TTCCTCTCCCACCTCCGGACAGTCTCCATCTGAGGGACTTCCTACACATGTCACTAAGTATCAAGCATAAAGCTTTTGTGTGCTACTGCCACCTTATGGTCTCATTTTTTTTCCCTTGCTTGGTCCCGAAATCCTCCAGACTCCCTACAGGGGGCAGTCAGTTCAGCTGAAGAGCCAAAATTGTGTCATCTTGGAGGTGTCTCATCGACAAACGGAGACATTTAGAATAACATGCCATTTTGGTCTGTCCTTGAGTGTTACTCTAAGAAATCATGTGAGTAGAGAGACACTAATTTTGTAGGCTGTCTTTCCCATCCAATCTGGAGAGGACTGGATATGGTTATGGAGAAAGGTGGATGGCCTTGGAGAGCTAGAGAAAGTTTTAGCAGAGAAAGAAATGAGGAAAAGAAAAAAGCACGTCAGTAGGACCTGCAGGGCACAGGTGGGAAGTGGAACTTCTGCAGTGAATGTGGAAATTCTGCCAGATGGGAGGGCCTGGCACACAAGCCAGGAGATCCCCACCTTTTAAGCCAGTCTGATTCTCACACTTCTTTCATGTCAACCCCTGAGAAGAGATACATTTTGTATCATGTTGTGTGTGTGTGTGTGTGTGTGTGTGTGTGTGTGTGTATACATGTGTGTGTTTGTGTCACACACATATATAAAGATTCATGATATAATACTTACCTTCACTTTGCTGTGTATTTTTATTTGCATTTTCTATTTGCTCCTTTTTTTAAAGACAGAATTAGCTATGTTGCCCAGGCTGAATTGAGTGGCTATTCACAGGTCTGATTATTGTGCACTATAGCTTGGAACTCATGGACTCAAGAGATTCTCCTGCCTGAGCTTCCCACATAACTGGGACTACAGGTGCACAGTACTGTCCTTTTTTTTTTTTTCTTAAATGTTGGTTATGAGGCTGTAAACTGACTTTATGATCCACTAACAGGAGACAGCCTATAGTTTGAAAAACATTACATTTAGCAATGATTGTTTCTTTTTCTCCTCCTTCGATATTTCATTGAAGTTATGATGGAAATAAAAGTGATTTTTATTTTTCAGAAGTTCCTCCTCTTTTTCCCTGTTGCTGGTCAGTTCTAGCTTTTCCAGGATGCCCACAGTTTGATTTGCTGGGTCTCTCAATGCTGAGTTAAGGGGTGGCTAGAACTCCTGGTCAGAATAAGCCTGAGCCAGAGGAGAGAGCTCTGCAGCAAGTGTTTTCTCCCAGCGATAAAGAGTGTTCACGGCACTCTAGAAACCTGCACATAAAGGAAGTTGCCTATGTGAAACTGAACCCCCGGCCACTTACCCATCACCCTCTCTATGATTCCTCACAGAATACATGCACACTCTCCAGGGCATCTATTGTAAGTAGAATCTAGGAAAAAGATAAGTTGCGAAAAAAAGAAAAATGTGAAATACATTCATATACTCTTTTGTATGTATCAAATAGCACATAGAAGAAAATATTCATAAGACCTCCGTAAAAGTTCTTTAGTGAATAAAGATGAGAATCTCAAAAGTAAACTAATTGAAGTTGTGGAGAATGGAATAAACAAGGATCCAGATGCTCAAAATTTTCCATTTCCTTGTATTTAGAATAAAAAGATTAGACAGAAAAAGAATATTCTGTAAATAAATACAATAGAACAAGTGACCTACCATTTCACTCCTCCACAGCCTAGAGTATCCACAGAGTCTTTTTTTTGAACACAATGTATTTTATGAATAAACCTCTACACTTTTAAAATTGAGTTTTCTCTTTTTGAAGTACAGCTTCAAGCAACTACAAGTTTCCATCCTGCTAACCCCAGGCAGCAGTTGCTTTTAACTTCTATCTTTTATTTAAAAAACTTAATTGGAAGTTTTCATAGCCAGAAGGAGCACTTCAAAGAAAGAAAAAAAAATGCCAAAAATTAATACTTTATGTCAGAGGTTAGTAGGGAAAGAAACAAAGATTACAGAAATGAGGGGTTAATGGTATATAAGAAAGTAGTGGAAGAAGGGAAGAAGACAGAAAATGGACTGAAGAAAGGAGGGAAAAGGGAAACTCACAACATTAAAAAGAAAATGTGGAATAACACTGTCCTTACTCTGAAGAAGGTAAGACAACGCAAGGCTTACAGCAGCATCGATAATTTCTCAGACAGCCCAAAGGTCTCATGCACAAATCCCCACCCCCTGCTCAAGTCATTTACTCCTGTCTACAATTACACATCAAGGGACCACAGCGCTTCCTCCGCTTTAATTTCCAGACATTCCTGTCACTGTAGATTCTAAGTCAACTCTGGCAAAACAATATTAAACTTCAGGCATGATTCAGTGTTCTGCCTTCAAGGCAACTGTGACCAGAGGAAGAAGACCCTTGGCTGTGAGGGTCAAGAGATCAGGGTCTTTGTACCAGCTCGGCCATCAGCTTACGTGAGACTCCAACTGAAAAAAAAAAAAAGTCCTCAAGATCAGAATAACCATGAAATAAGACTAAAGACCTCATGGTCCTGGGTAAGCAAAATTCTCTTACATAAAAAAAATAAAAAGACAGAGTATTTTCTTGTTTTGTTTTGTTTTGTTTTTGAGTTGGAGTCTCACTCGGTGGCCCAGACTGAAGTGCAATGACCGCTCCCGGCCACCGCAGCCTCGACCTGCCGGGCTCCGGCGATCCTTCCGCCTCAGCCTTCCGAGTAGCCGGAATTACAGGCATGTGCTACCACGCCTGGCTGATTTTTTGATTTATTGTAGAGATGAGGTCTCGCTGCCCAGGCGGGTCTCGAACCCGCAGGCTCAGGCAATCCATTCACCTCGGCCTCCCAAAGGCGCGGGATGACAGGCTGAGCCACCGAGCCCAGCTAAAAAGACAGAGGTTGATAGATCAGTAGGGTGACTATAGTTTACAATAATCTACTGTATATTTCAAAATAGCTAGAAGAGAAGAATTCTAATATTTCTAGCATATAGAAAAGACAAATATTTAAGGTGATAGCCCAATTACACTGATTTGATCTTTACAAATTATAAGAATATATTAAATTATTGCATGTACCCTGAAAATATGTATCTCTATTATGTATCAATAACAAACTAATTTTTTTTTTTTTTTTTTAGTCGGAGTCTCACTCTGTCGCCCAGACTGGAGTACAGTGGCTGCTCCCGGCCACCACAGCCTCGACCTACTAGGCTCCGGCGATCCTTCTGCCTCAGCCTTCCAAGTAGCCGGAATTACAGGCGTGCGCTACCACGCCCAGCTGATTTTTGATTTATTGTAGAGATGAGGTCTCGCCTGCCCAGGCGGGTCTCGAACCCGCGGGCTCAGGCAATCCACTCACCTCAGCCTCCCAAAGGCACGGGATTACAAACTGAGCCACCGAGTCCGGCTTAATTTTTTTTTCTGGTGCACCATTCCTAGAAATACTGCAATACCAGATCGATGCATGGAGTGGATGGAACAAGCTCCTATTCCATTTCCTAGTTCCAAAAATCCATTTACTATATTGTCCTCAGATAGAGGATGTATCATATATTAAACTGATAATAACAGATACTCCACTTGATCTTAGCCAAAAGGCCAAGAAGCAATAAAAAAACTAAAATTTAAAAAAAATCATAAGAGCCTGTTTTCTATGCTCTGCTTTATTAGACTTTGCCCAGAACCAATTTCAGAACTATTTCCCAACATGACCCAATAGGCTCCATCTATGGTAAAAGGAACTTTGGGGCAAGTGACCCAAGTAAGGGAGGGGAAAGCCTGGCAATAAACACTGAGCTGGCTTGAGGGGAAGTGGCACTGACTGAGCACGATGTCCCTTAGGTGTGAATCTGGGTTCCTAGACCCAGCAAAAGCAACAAGGTTCTGGAAATACAATGAAGCATCAGACTGCACTGCAATGTAACTGCAGCTTCTGTTCAGAGCATCCCTTGCCACTGAGGCTGACAACCAAACAGTCCACAAGACAAATGGCCAAATAAGCTGGTTTGTCGCCCAACAGCCCTCTGCATGTGAAACTGCCCAGCAGACAGACCCAGTTGGATTATGGATGGGTACCTGCCCCAAGGGCAACTAACTCATAGGTGGGCCAGGCCCCCATGATGGCATTCAAGGTAAAATGATAAACTAAGTCAATCAGGGTCCTTTGCTGGAGAATTTGAAGGAGGATGTGAAAACAAAGCAGTTAGTGATAGGAGGAGAAGATTAAAGGTCATGATGAAAGAGGTTAGAGAAGCCAGAGAGTACACAGACCTAATGCAGCAATCTCCCCAGTAACGTCCCCTACGTGCACACATACTGCAAACATACTGACGTACCAGATAAAATGAAAAGGGGGAGCCTTAATATATAAAGAGTTCAGCAGAAAGAAAAGGAAATTCTTTTTTTTTTTTCTTTTTCTTTTTGAGTTGGAGTCTCATTCTGTCGCCCAGGCTGGAATGCAGTGGCATGCTCCTGGCCACTACAGCCTCAACCTGCTGGGCTCAGGCAATCCTTCCACCTCAGCCCTCCAAGTAGCTGGAACTACAGGCATGCACCACCACACCCAGCTAAATTTTTTATTTATTGTAGAGATGAGGTCTCACCAAGTTGCCCAGGCTGGTCTCAAACCTGTCGGCTCAGGCAATCCTCTCACCTTGGCCTCCCAAAGTACTGGAATTATAAGTACAAGCCACTGCACTCGGCCTAAAAAGGAAATACTTTTTTTTTTTTTGAGTTGGAGTCTCACTCTGTCCCCCAGGCTGGAGTGCAGTGGCATACTCACAGTCACTCCAGCATCAACCGCTGGGCTCTGGCGATCCTTCCGCCTCAGCCTTCCAAGTAGCTGGAACTACAGGCGTGCACTATCACTTCTGACTAATTTTTTATTTATTGTAGAGACGAGGTCTCACCAAGTTGCCCAGGCTGGTCTCGAACCCATGGACTCAGGAAATCCATTCACCTCGGCCTTCCAAAGTGCTGGGATTATAGGCTGAGCCACCAAGCTCAGTCAAACGGAAATTCTTGACTACCAGAGACAAAGAGGTAACTCAAAGCCAGAAACAAAATGAGGAACATAAAGTTGAATAAATTGGAAGGCAAAAAACACTTGAGATAAAATAGCTGACCACACAATAAAAGGTGCAGTTTTGAATTTGCACACATCTATAAAGCAACATAAAAAGCAAAAACTAAAGAATCATAAGGAATAATTAGCAAACCCACATAGTGGGAGATTTTAACATGCCTCTCTAAGCAACTTACAATCAAGGGCACAAAAATTAAGATTTAGAAAAAATATTTGAACAACAAACTTGATCTAATGAACCAACAACTAAATAACATACTGTATACTCTTTTCATTCACATGGAGCATTTATAAAAACTGACCATTCTACAACTGCCAATTCCATAGGCCTGATCAGACCAATACAAGCTCACATATCTGATGCCTTAAAAGACACCTGACAACAGATCCAGGTGAAATCCTCACCTGTAAAACCAAGGGGATGGGATCCATTATCTCAATGGTTCTCTCCAGCTCTGAAAACCTGGGACTCTAAATAAAATGGACTTTCCTTCTTTAGTATAGTTCCTTGCCATTAGAATTCTAGTAAGATCTTGTTTATGTTGGAAATTGTGAACAGATACTGAAGTTTGTCCAAGATGAGAGAGTTTCATCGCACCCAGACTTCACTGGGCTGAAGGAAGAGGTTCTAATGAAGGGAAGTGCTCACCTGTGATGAGACCTGCTCTTCAGCTGAACTTCCTGTTACAGACTATGTCTGGGTCTAATCAGAAGGGGCTCGAGGGGTATGGGGGGCAGGTGGCACTGGGGCCTCCAGGGAGAGCAAATGCAAACTTGACACCACCTAGAGGTAGTGAAGTGGAAAATAAGGGTTTCTAAAGAAAGCTAAAAACTAGGGCCACATGACAACCAAATGCATGTTGATGGGCTCCTGGATTTTAGAAAAATTTGCTATAAAGGCCATGATAGGGACCACTGGGGAAATTTGCATATGACTGTATATTATCTGATGTTATTGTATCCATATTAAATTTCTTTAAGTATGAAAGTGGTGTTGTGGTTATGTAAGAGGATGTTCTTGCTTGGGGAAAATACCTACTGCTATGGTTTCTGCAACTTTTATATGGAGTATGTGTATCTATTTATATATAAAATGTATATTTACAGAGACAGATGAAGCGAATGTGATAAAATAATAACAGTTGGTGAGTGTGAGTGAAGCTGATTTGTGTGTTCATTGTGCAATTCTTTCTAATCTTCTATAAATTTGAAGTATTTTAAAATAAAAAGCAGGAAATGCCTCAAAAGTCAAGAAATAAAAAATTAAAATAAAAACTGACCATTCAAAGATATAAGGCAAATCAAAACAAATATTAAACACTCCAAAGCATACAGGCCTTAATCTCTGTCAACATGTAACTAAGTTATGATTCAATTTATTAAAAGAATATTTTTTAAACATCTATATATTTGGAAATTTAAAAACACTTCAGATATACACAAAAGTCAAAGAAAAAAATTACCAAGCATATTATGAAGTCTTTATGAAGGAAAGAATTAAAATATGACATATCAAAACCAGTAGTATACTTCTACTTCCACTTAGGATCTAGAAAGTTGTAAGGGAATGTTGCTTCCACCCTAACAATAATAAAAAAGGTGGCTAGTTGCAAAAACCTAGTCTTTTCAAGACATCAGAGAGCTGAGGGTGCAATAAAACCTAATGAAATAAAATCCAAAAACTGACAAGCATGGCTGCCTTTATCCTTGGTGGAGCAGCAGGAGGCAGAAGAACCCACTGCAAATGGGTAAGAAGCAAAGACTGAACTTTAAATGAATTTCTAGAGATGAAACGAAGGTTAGCATGATGATTTAGAATCGCTAACAGCCCCATACACGGAGTCTGTACCCATGGCCAACTCGACTCCACAGGCCTTCACAAGTGTGTGTGAGAAAAATTGGAGACAGGACAAGAGAATTGTGAAAGACCCTCTCTGAGGCATATGTATGGAGCCTCTGGGCCTATGGAACAACAGGAAAAAAAATGACTAGTGGATATGTAATTGGGGTACCAGAGGAAAAAAGAAGTCAAAATAAATATCCAAAGGAATTATGGGCTGGGCGCAGTGGCTCAAGCCTGTAATCCCAGCACTTTGGGAGGCTGAGGCGAGAGAATGCCTGAGCCCATGGGTTCGAAACCAGCCTGGGCAACATGGTAAGATCTCATCTCTACAATAAATCAAAAAAATCAGCCGGGCCTGGTAGCACACACCTGTAGTTTCAGCTACTTGGAAGGCTGAGACAGAAGGATCACTGGAGCCCAGCAAGTCGATGCTGGGGTGGCCATTAGCATGCCACTGCACTTCAGCCTGGGCGATGGAGTGAGACTCCAACTCAAAAAAAAAAAAAAAAGAAAGAATGGCTGAAACTTTTCCAATATGGCAAAAGAGATAAATTTATACATTCAAGAAACTCAGCAAAGCTCAAGTAGAATAAATAGAAAGAAAAACATCCCTATGCATATCATGGTACTAGTAAAACCAATAATCATGAGAAAATCTTGAGAGAAGCAAGGAAAAACATACAACAATAATTCAAATTACCAGTCACTTCTCATCAGACACTATGAAGGTCAGAAGACAGGGAAAAAATATCTTTAAAGTACTAAAAGGAAAAAAACCCTACCAACCCAGAATTAAACATTTAGAAAAAATAATCTTAAAGAATTATGTCAAAATAAAGACATTTTCAGATAAAATATGTTGATTATAGAACAAAATTAAAAAGCTATAACTATAAAGCTTCTAGAAGAAATAGAATACATGTCTTGAAAAACTTGGGGTAGGTAAAAAAATGTAAAGACACTGAGAACTTTAAATAAAGTAATTGATAAACTGATATCACCAAAATTAATATCTTGGCCGGGTTCAGTGGCTCAGCCTGAAATCCCGCACTTTGGGAGGCCGAGGTCAGTGAATTACCTGAGCCCACGGGTTCGAGACCTGCCTGGGCAACTTGGCGAGACCTCATCTCTAC
>NW_007233289.1:0-1862 GCF_000164805.1 Carlito syrichta | reverse complement strand
TAGTTAAGTCACCTGGCTAGGCCACTGGGTAGCGAGGTAGCTAGACAAATAAGTCAGCTGGCTAGGCAGCTGTCCAGCTAGTTTATTCAGCTAGTTTATTCAGCTGGCTAACCAGCTAGCTAGCTAGTTAAGTCAGTCTGTTAAGTCAGTTGTCTAGCCAACTGGTTAGCCAGTTGAAAAGCTTGTTATATCAGATGGGTAGTCAGCTGACTCACTAGATATTTCAGCTAGTTAAGTCAGCTGGCCAACTGGGTAACCAGCTGGTTAAGTCAGCATGATATGTCATCTCTCTAGTCAAGTCAGCTAGTTAAGCCAGGTAGCTATATGATAGTTAGCTAGGTAGCTAACTAGTTAAATCAGACATTTAAGACAGCTGGCTACCTAGGTAACTAGCTAGTTAAGCCCACTAGTTAAGTCAGCTGACTAGGTAATTAAGTCAGTTAGTTAAATCAGCTGGCTCACCAGTTGCCAAGCAGGATGGCTAACTTTAAGCCAGCTGGCTAAACAGCTGGCTAGCTAGTTAAGTCATCTAGTTAAGTCAGCTCGCTGGCTAACAGGTTAGCTAGGTAGTTATGTCGTTAAGACAGCTGGCAAGCCAGCGGGATATGTAGGTAGGTAGCTAGTTATGTCAACTGGCTAGCCATCCAGAGTCTAGTTATGTCAGTTCGTTAAGTCAGCTGGCTATCCAGCTGTCTAGCTAGGTAGCTAGCTAGTTAAGTCTGCTGGTTAACCAGCTGGCTACTTCATTAAGTCACCTAGTTAAATCAGCTGGCTAACCTGCTGGCTAGCTACGTAGCTAGACAATTAATTCATCTGGTGAGACAGTTGGCTAGCTATGTAGCTAGCTAGTTATGTCAGCTGTCCAGCCAGCTGGCTAGATAGTTAAGTTACATAGTTAAGTCAGCTGAGTAGCTAGATGCATAGCTAGGTAGATTGCTAGTTAAGTCAGCTGGTCAGACAACTGGCTAGCTAGATAAGTCACCTAGTTAATTCAACTGGATAGCCAGCTGGCTAGCAATGTTGCAAGCTAGTTAATTCAACTGGCTAGAAAGCAGGTCAGCTAGTTAAGACAGCCAGTTAAGTCAGCTGAATAGCCAGCTCTCTAGCTAGGTAGTGAGATATTTAAGTCAGTTGGCTAGCCAGCTTGTTAGCTAAATAAGTCAGTTACTTAAGTCAGTTTGCTATCCAGGTGGCTAGATAGGTAGAGAGCTAGTTAAGTCAGCTGACTAGCCAGCTTGATAGCTAGGTAGCTAGCTAGTTATGTCAGCTGTCTAGCCAACTGACTAGCTAGTTAAGTCAGGTAAATAAGTCAGTTGACTAGCCAACTGGCTGGATAGGTAGCTTACTAGTTAATTCAGCTGGCTAGACAGCTAGCTAGCTGGATAAGTCACCTATTTAATTCAGCTGGATACACAGTTGATTAGCTATGTAGCAAGCTAGTTAATTCAACTGGCTAGAAAGCAGGACAGGTAGTTAAGACAGCTAGTCAAGTCAGCTGACTAGCCAGTGGCTGGCTAGGTAGTGACCTAGTTAAGTCAGTTGGCTAGCCAGCTGGCTAGCTAATTAAGTCAGCTAGTTAAGTCAGTTGGCTATCCAGGTGGCTAGAGAGCTAGAGAGCTAGTTTAGTCAGCTGCCAGTGAGCTGGATAACTAGTTAAGTCAGCTAGTTTAGTCACCTGGCTGGCCAGCTGCCTAGCTCGTTAATCATCTAGTTAAGTCAGCTGGCTAACCAGCTGGCTAGCTAATTAATTTGCCTTATTAAGTCAGTTCACTAGACAACTTGCTAACTAGTTGAAAAGCTAGTTAAGTCAGATGGCTAGACAGCTGGCTAGCTAGTTATTTCAGCTAGTTAAGTCAGCTGGC
>NW_007233288.1:129839-172524 GCF_000164805.1 Carlito syrichta | reverse complement strand
GAGTGCAGCGGCCGCTCCCGGCCACCGCAGCCTCGTCCTGCTGGGCTCTGGCGATGCTTCCGCCTCAGCCTTCCGAGTAGCCGGAATTACAGGCGTGCGCCACCACGCCCGGCTGATTTTTTGATTTATTGTAGAGATGAGGTCTCGCTGCCCGGGCAGGTCTCGAACCCACGGGCTCAGGCAATCCACTCACCTCAGCCTCCCAAAGGCGCGGGATGACAGGCTGAGCCACCGAGCCGGTTTACTGCATAATTCTTAATTAACATAGGTTAATTCCTACTAAATACTTTTGTAAGTTACATTTATTTTAGTGATAGAATATTTATTTTTTAGCTTTTCTTTCATCCTTAGTTTTATTTTTCCATTTGCTTATTTTTCTTTATTTTGTTTTGGCACCTGCCATTTTTAAAGCTCTCTATAGCTCAGTTATATTCCAAGACCACATTTTTTTCCCCTTGAGAATTGCCCACTCTCAATATCAGATATAGAATAGTGGGGTTTTTTGTGCTGAAATCCAGAAAACTAGTCATTATTGGGCCTCTTTTACTTATATTTTAAAAATATGGTCTACTAATGTATTAGTAGGCATAGACCTCATAGAGGTTTTTAGATTGTAAAAATTGGTATTAACCTCTTTGATCTCTATTTTGATTAAGTTTGTTTTTTAATCTAAATTTGGATAAGATTCATTTGATCAGCCAAATAGAGGAAAAGTACAAGAAAAATAAACACAGAGCCCGTTAATATTCATTGGACTCCATCTTCACCTGATTGTTTTCATCTGTGTTCTGTCACTTTTCCTTTTTACTAGAACACAGTCCCTTTTAAACCCAGCAACAGAATATTTAACACAGAGATTAGGACTAGAAATAAAGAAAAGCATGAGAATTAACTGAAAGTCCAAGAGATGTTTGGTTGCCAAAATGCATTTACCTAAATTGGAATACGACCATTACCACCAAGCCTAAATCCCAAACCCCAAAACAGCAGCATGGTCGCATCTGGGTGGGGATTATCTTATTCTGGGGTTTTGTGTCAAAATCAAGCTCAAGGAAATCAAATCCTCTGCAGGGACCCTGAAGCAATGTGTAAGTTGTAACAAAGACTCAAACAGCAAGATTTTTTAAAAAAATTTAAACATTGTATTATTTGTGTACAGATAAGAAAGGAAATATTAGCCGGGCTCGGTGGCTCAGCCTGTAATCTCAGCACTTTGGGAGGCTGAGGTGAGTGGATTGCCTGAGCCCGCGGGTTCAAGACCCGCCCGGCCAACTTGGCAAGACCTCGTCTCTACAATAAATCAAAAATCAGCCGGGTGTGGCAGCGCGCGCCTGTAGTTCCAGCTACTCGGAAGGCTGAGGTGGAAGGACCGCGGAGTCCGGCAGGTCGAGGCTACTGTGGCTGGGGGTGGCCACTGCACTCCAGTCTGGGCGACAGAGTGAGACTCCGGCTCAAAAAAAAAAAAAGAAAAGAAAAAAAGGAAATATTTAAACTCTGTCTTAAAGTAGAAAGTGTGCTAATACTTTGGCCATTACGGTATGTCAGTTCTAGGCATAATGTATCAGTCGTATGGATAAGTCACAAATTGGAAAACACTATATAAAAGTAATAAATTAGGGGGGTATACATTAGATAAAAAGATAGAAGATACATTGATGATAGAATCTTGGTGAGAGGATTCAAAGAAAGTAACTGATACATTTAACATGTGATTCTTACATGATTGGTGAATAATAGTTTTAAAACCCTTTTCCTGTTTCTCCTATCTCCTGGGTTTGCAGTTTTGTCTCACATTATGGGCTCAGTAAAGGTGGCCTGTGCAGTTTAGCACTGTGCACTAATTTAGAGCTCCTAGCCTTGAGACAGTCTGCTGCAGATGCCCTTGTTGATTTGGTAGTCTTGGTCAGAAGGAGAGGGTAGGGTATCAGGGTTAATTACTGGAATGAAAATGTGTCAATTCAGGAGAGTATAGACAGGTTAACAAGGCTGGGGGAGAAACAGACAAAATCAGGAGGAGAAACTCTCCTCTGCTTGAATCATAGAGATAAGATGAGCCAAGCACCCAAATAGATGAAGGTTTTAGTAAAGACTGAATTTTTAAAATCTGCATTCTTCATTGCCTTTGCAGCATGTTGATAAAGCTAAAATGAAAGAAGATACATGCAAATGAAGTAAATAGTAGTTATAAGCTGAGCAACACATGGACTAATTAGATTCACTTTGACAGAAAGTCTTGATAGTGGAATTAGTCTGAGTGATTAATACTGCAGATAAAAGTTTAAGTCATGAAGGAAAGAATTCAAGTTATAGATACAAAGGTAAAATAAAGCCTGCATGCCCACGCACCTATGGGATACTGGAGACTTTGGCTAAGTAGTGTTGATAATAAGTCTTATGGTTGAATAGGAATATATTTTGCCTGGTCCAGGCATCTTCATTGCTGCTTGGAAGTAACCTTGGTCTGAAAAGTTGTAAAAGCTCATTTTCTTAGAAATCTGTGCAATTTGCTTGGGGATTATAGAAATGTCTCAGTCTATAGTTACAATGGTTATATCTGCTCCATATGATCACAACAAGAATTGTAGCAACTAGGTATGAGAATAGACAGGGTGTTCATGCTCTCCACCATTCACTGACCTCTTCCGGACAGGCTGGAGTAAGCCAACTCCTTAAAGTGAGCGATTAAAAAAAAGGCTCCTCTTTGAATCCTAATTGGGTGCTCTGGAAGTTCTTCCTCATCTTGCCCCCATTCCCTACCTCATTCTTTTGTTTTGAATGAATGAAGGCTAAATCTGGGCATGTAAAATTATGTACATTGTGTACAGACCAAGGATTCCTCCTGATTTATGAACGATTGTACTCGTATAATAGTGTGCCTTTGCATTAGACCTTTTTCATCTTTAAGAGGCTATAACTTTTTTAGGACACATCTGCCATTATAAACTGAGATCTTCTGTCATCTGAAATAGTGTACCCCTCTATCATAATTTGGGAATGTTAACTTTGTGGCAGTTAGAAAAAAGAAAAAAAGAATTTATACTTAATAATCTTCTTTTAGCCTTTTAATAGTTTTAAAGCCCTTTTCCTGTTTCTCGTATCTCCTGGGTTTGCAGTTTTGTCTCACATTACGGGCTCAGTAAAGGTGGCCTGTGCAATTTAGCACTGGGCACTAATTTAGAGCTTGATGTTACTTGCATACTCTAAAGTACATGAATATTAAGAAAACAGCTCCATAAACTTGTACATATGTGTGTACCCAAGTAACCACCATATCTAGATTAAAACATTTCCAGCACTCTAGAAGTTTCCCTCATTCCTTCTCCCAGATAATACTTCCTCCATAAAGAATCTATATTGGTTTCTTCTATCAACATAGATTAGATTTTCCTATTCTTCAGCTTCATATGAATGAAGCTCTTTTGTGTCTAACTTCTTTGGCTCAATATTATGTAGATGAAATTCATTCATGTTATTGCATATAGCAGAGGCTTGCTGAGTAGTATTCTATTATATGAATATACCAAAATTTATTTACAAAGATTTCTGTTGGTAGACATTTGGATTGTTTCTAGGTGTTGGTTCTTATGTATGAAATTGCTATGGCTATTCTTGCACATGTCTTTTGGTGGACATGTACACTCATTTATGTAGGTTATATACGTAGAAGTAGAATTTCTTATGTCACAGGGTATTGTGCATGTTATACTTTAGTAGATAATGCCAAAGATTTTTCCAAGTGATTTTACCAAATTACATTACCACTAAGAATGTATGGGAGTTTCAGTTATTCCAAATCCTTTTCAACACTTGGTATTATCAATCTTTTTATAATTTTCATCTCATGGGAATGTCTTGTAAAATTTCTTTGGTTTTAATTTGCATTTCCCTGACGACTAATACCATTGGCTACTTTTTTTTTTTTTTGAGTGAGTCTCACTGTTGTCCAAGCTTGAGTGCAGTGACAAGCTCAGAGCCACCACAGCCCCTACCCGCTGGGCTCAGGCGATTCTTCCATCTCAGCCTTCCAAGTAGCTGAAATTACAGGCACACACCACCATGCTCGGCTAATTTTTTGATTTATTGTAGAGACAAAGTCTCGCCAACTTGCCCAGGCTGGTCTCGAACCCTGGGCTCAGGCAATCCTCTTGCCTCTGCCTCCCAAAGTGCTGGGATTACAGGCGTGAGCCACCACACCCAACTGTAATTGTATTTTTCAAATAGATGTGTAATATGGTTTCAATGCACTTCATAAAAAATGCTCAGGGATAAATTGCAAAACATGCTTTAAAAATATCTTATTAAATCAGTCGACATTAAAATTAAAATGTGTATTTAACGTAATTTATCAGTGTTGTAGATTATTAAACAAAGTAATAAATAAAAATGTTGGCTGGGCTCAGTGGTTCAGCCTGTAATCCCAGCACTTTGGGAGGCCGAGGCGAGTGGATTGCCTGAGCACGCGGGTTCAAGATCCACCCAGACAAATTGGCAAGACCTCGTCTCTACAATGAATCAAAAATTAGCTGGGCGTGGTAGCACACGCCTGTAGTTCCGGGTACTTGGAAGGCTGAGGCGGAAGGATCGCCGGAGCCCAGCAGGTTGAGTGAGACTCCAACTCAAATAAATAAATAAATAAACATGCCCTTTCTCATTACTTAATTTTTAGTTATATATGATATAGCTAAAATTATTTCTTAATTTATAAAAAGGAAGATAAGATTATAATTTTGGATTACAATATCTAAATAAAATAATTTTATTATTTTATTTAGATATTGTAATCCAACATTGCCTTAGTATACAATGAAAGAGAAGGTATATACTGTCAAAACTAACTGATCCAGAAGCTAACATAATTTTATTTTTTGTTGATATGAGATAGAAGATAAACATTTTATAACATGAGACTACAGACTAAATATTTAATAATATAATTTGAAAAATACGTTTCATTAGCTCATTGAAAAATGCATCAAGATAAAATATTTATCTCTGTGTTTTATCTGATATATCTTGACATTTTTGATAGTTCCATATTTCAAGTAGGTGACCACACATTAAACATGTATTTATTTTATGAGACTGACGCGCTACCTACTGCGCTAACGAGGCACCTTGTATTTATTTTAATAATGAGGAAACCAGAATATGGGTAAACTGGCTTAAAGGCATATAGGATAGATGAAAGAAAAAATGCCTAAGTAAGAATGCAGAATTCAGTGCAAAATTGGTTAAATGATCTACAGGCAATACAACTGCAATTTTAAGGGTTATGTTTTTGCCTGGCAGATGTTACCTTCATCTGTATTAGACAGAGGTTTTGCACCTTATCAGTCTTCTACAAGTTAACATTTAACTGTATGGAATTTAAGCCCTAAACAATAGTAAACAGTCAAAAGTCCATTCCCTGAACGATTTAGACTGCCTTTAGATTGGCCTGAAGATAATGTTCCAGAATGATTTTAAAAGACCCACAATGATAATTTTTCCTTAGTTTCACAATGTGGATACATCTTCTTAATACAGAAAGTATTTCTGCCATAAAAAAATTAACATCAAAAGAATTAACATCACTAAACTATGATTCTTCGGCTAGCTGTTTAAAGGTACTTTTCTTTTCAATTAATTACATTCTGTGGGTGAATGTTGACAATAGTCGAAAAGAATTGTTTTTATTTTCAATACAGGAAAAAGCAAAATCATAAAACAAAATTGTTAACACTCTCATTTTTTTCATATATTTAAATCAATAATATCCTAACATAGTCCAAAACACCGTCTCTAACAGACTTTGCATTAACAGAAATACATGTAAGAAAGGAAAAGGAAGAAAGCTCCAGAGATTTATGGAGATTTATGGGGCTTTATCATTAAGGAATGCTATTCATTTATTTGGTACTCCGGAGGTTTTATAAATCTTCATAAAATACCCCCTTTTAAAGATTTTTGTATAGGCAAAGTGTAGTGCTCTCTTTTGCAAAACGACAGGCTCATTTTCAAGTTGAACGTTTTAGAAAATGGATGTATATGGAAGTTGAAGACCTGGAAATTGATTCTCTCATGGTCACCTCTGACCGTATGCCCTTTTTTTTTGAGTTGAAGTCTCACTCTGTCGCCGAGACCGGAGTGCAGTGGCCGCTCCCGGCCCCCGCAGCCTCGACCTGCTGGGCTCCGGCGATCCTCCTGCCTCAGCCTTCCGAGTAGCTGGAACCACAGGCGCGCGCTACCACGCCCAGCCAGTTTTTGATTTATTGTAGAGATGCCCTTTGGAAGCATTCACATATGGTGTCACCTACCTCGGTTGGAGAAATCCTGCATTAAG
Organism: Carlito syrichta; assembly: GCF_000164805.1. NCBI lineage: Eukaryota > Metazoa > Chordata > Mammalia > Primates > Tarsiidae > Carlito > Carlito syrichta. The sequence continues at coordinate 166,202 of NW_007233288.1, read as the reverse complement.
ATGTGTTCATCATTCACAGTTGGAGCTATTTAGTGACTTCAGCCAGTTATCAGCCTTCTGAATGGGGTTAGGGTGTGCTAGATATCTTGCATTTGCTCCTTCACACCTCTCATCGCCTTTCTTCACCCTGCTTCTTACTCTGAAAGGCTGAACTTTAAAGCATTAAATCGATAAGCACCCCTGCCCTCTGACCAGCGGTCAGATCAGTCCATGGGAATCCCCGGCAGGAGATTGGAGAATGAGGACAGGGTATTGATAATCTGCCTCTTCCCCTATGAAACTCCCATGAGCTGGCTGTATTTCTCTTCTAAAGGTCACTGCTCTGCTCAATCTAATTTTCTCTCCTGGGTTTTGATAATCTCTCTGCCTTCAGCCTTTTGACCCTAGAGGTGGGATAGTTCTGCTGCTGGTTGTCCAGGTTCCTCTGTGGCTTCCCAACACTGCCACACCTTTGTAATTAGTCCCTCTGTAAATTACCCACCCTGAATTTTATCCCAATTTGAGAGTGCCATCTGGTTCCTGTTTGAGACCTGAACTGATACTCAATTTAGAGATTACAGGCTGTGCCCAAGTTCCCTCCAGAGAGTAACTCCAAACATGTTTTGGAGCTGAGGAGTTCAAATTGGATATTCATGGGCTACTCGGAGGGCAGAGGCACAGAGCCACTCCATCAGTCGTTCTTCTTCAATCAAGAACACTCGGGTGTTTGAAGGTCTTCCTCAGTGGCAGGCTGCACAGTATCTCTGAGGATCATGGCAGAATCTGCAGTGATGGCAGAGACCACAGAAGGGCCGTGCAGCCTAGGAAGAGACTCCTAACAACAGGATAGATATGTCTAACTTTACCGATGATCAGGAAAAATAAAAGAAATAACATCACAGAAAGGAAACAATTTATTCCTTAGATATAACTTTTTTTTACATGCATAAGGGGTCAAATGCTCAAACACCATTTCTCATGCTGTAACCAAGATTTGGATCATTTTACATAGAGTTACCTTAAGTATTCATGTCCCTGCCCCACCTTCTAGAGGCTTGTTTCCTTTAAATTCTGTGCAAAATCTTTACTTACTTTTTGAGAGTTCCTAACTACATACTTATCAGAGTTGTTATTATCTCAGGAGTCAACTTCTTTTGTCTTGTAGTTAATATCCCTGAACCTGGGTATACAGTTTTAAATTAACTTCAACAGGCCAGTCCAGGATAGGGTTTGGTCCTCTAAACCTCATCAAAAAGAGTAGAGAAGAACATCTGAAATATATTGTGAGAGCAGTGCCAGTTAAATAGTAATTATTCAACTAAGACAAAAGTTAGTTCTAACATTAATATAGACTTCTGAAACCCTTAAGAAGTAACCTTTTTGCAAGGTAATCTACCTACCTGTGCTTTCCACAGTATTAGCCTTTGCATTATTATGCAAAATATCTAAATGAATCAGTTTAGTGGAATTAACTCTCTGCATTATTATGCAGAATGATTTAAATTACTCGTTTTTCTCCTTTCCCAAACTCCACCCCTATCTCTTTCTACATTGTGATCTCTAGTCCTAAAAAGATTAAGGACCAAACCGGGCTCGGTGGCTCAGCCTGTAATCCCGCGCCTTTGGGAAGCTGAGGTGAGTGGATGGCCTGAGCCCGCGGGTTCGAGACCCGCCTGGGCAGCGAAACCTCATCTCTACAATAAATCAAAAAATCAGCCGGGCGTGGTAGCGCATGCCTGTAATTCCGGGTACTCGGAAGGCTGAGGCGGAAGGATCACCGAGCCCAGCAGGTCGAGGCTGCGGTGGCCGGGAGCGGCCACTGCACTCCAATCTGGGCAACAGAGTGAGACTCCAAACTAAAAAAAAAAAAAAAAAAAAAGATTAAGGACCATGATCATTATGGTGATATACATCTCAATGGCTACTTCCTTAACTACACATAAAAAAAGAAAAGAAAAGAAAAGAAACCAGAAAAATTGCCAAAACTTTGACCTTACAGCTCTTAATGTCAAAGTCTTATAGAACTTCTTGTCTTACAATGAAAAACCGCAGCCAGTATCTGTCCCCATTTCCCCTCACTTCCTATCCCCATTCCATTAAGCACCTTTTTTTTTTTTAAAGCTTCTTCTTTACCAATATATAGTTTCCCAATTCCAAAAGAAATGCTTAGCCTGAAACTTCTGGATTTTAATTTTTTAAAATATATCACTGATTGTGGATGCTGTACCTTTAGGAACAAAGCACTTACTCCCCCTGCTGCTGTGACTGCGGCTGTCAGACAACCCTCAGTTGTCAGATATCTGCAGGAATTGCATCTGCTGAAGAGATAGGCCTTTGCCAAAGCCACAGCCTCTTTCCAGGGAGGTCTGTGTTCAATGAGTTACACACATAGGAGTATACATGTCCCAACTTTGGACAAGCAACTGATGCTGAGGAACTACTCAGCATCAGAGCTCCCTGCAGGGGTGGCTGAGGCCTTCTTTGAGACTCCATTACAGCTTAGTTTCTCCTTCTGCCCAATTCTGCCTTTTCCTTCCCTTCGAAGTATTCTTCCTAATAAACTTCTGGCATGCTGATCTCCATCTCAGAGTCTGCTGTTCAGAAATTCAACTTGGGGCTTTACCCACTGATTTCCTGCTATGGTAGATGAGGCTTTTTCTATCTTTTTCAGCCCTTCCTCCATCTGTTGCTCTCACAGCTACCCCTCATTTCATCATCCTTATGTGGTGTTAGTACCATTTTTAGATAAATCGGCAAGCAATATAATGACAATATATTGTTCACAGCTGAGTAACACTATGACTATGATTTGTTTCATGTGTTTTTATTTGACCTGATGTAAATAGTTGCCTACTTTTATTTCCTTGGTTTGTGTACTATTTCTTCATTCCAATTTTAAAACTAATTTCCCTCTGAATATGGTTAAAAATATTAGTTATTCAGTCAGTTTTATATTCTGTTTACAGACATTGTTCTTAGAGGCCTCTCTTTGTCTTGCTCTAATCTGGCCTTTGTGTCTGCTGACTCTTGTTATCTTGGCATTTTTCTCCATCATTCTGCAAATCCTTTTCTTTTCCCCTGTGTTGTATCCCTTGTTCCCCAAATCTCATATCTTCCTCTTTGTTGGTTTCTCTGGAACATGTTCTCTAATAGCTTTCTGAAAAAGAGAGCATGAAAGGTAAAATTTAAGACTTTGTGTTTCTGAAAATGTCTTTATTCCTTCCTTTTTTTTTTTTTTTCTTCTTTTTTTTTGAGTTGGAGTCTCACTCTGTCTCCCAGACTGGAGTGCAGTGGCTGCTCCCGGCCACCGCAGCCTCGACCTGCTGGGCTCCGGCGATCCTTCCGCCTCAGCCTTCCAAGTAGCTGGAATTACAGGCATGCACTACCACGCCCGGATGATTTTTTGATTTGTTGTAGAGATGAGGTCTCGCTGCCCAGGTGGGTCTCAAACCCGCGGGCTCAGGCAGTCCACTCACCTCAGCCTCCCAAAGGCGCGGGATTATAGGCTGAGCCACCGAGCCCGGCCACTTGGCTGATACTTTGGGTATAGAATTTTAGGTTGTAAATAATTTTTATGTTCACTTCAGCAGCACATATACTAAAATAGGAATTATACAGAGGAGATTAGCAAAAAGAATTTTTTTTAAAAAAATAAATAATTGCCTCTGAATTTTGAAGGCTAATTTTTAAAATTGTCTTTCAGTTTCTAGGGGTGCTGGTAAGAAGATCATGTCCTTTTTAGGCAACATTTGTTTGTTGGTTTTTTAATTTCTGAAAGCTTTAGGACCTTCACATTACCCCTGATATTCTGAATTTTCATAATAATGTTTCATGAGTCTGTTTCTAGTACTTGAACTGGGAGTGAGCCCTTTCAGTCTGGAGCTTCGTGTTCTTTAGCTCTGGGAAAATTTCTCTTACTGTTTTTTTTTGATGATATCTTCTGCCCACTCCTGGTTCAGTAGTCTAGTTTTCTTGTCTATTCTTTTTCTTTCCATTCTGACATTTTATGCCGTTAGGGATATTTTCTCAAGCCCTTTTTTTCTTCCAACATTTGCACTGATTACTTTTAAATTTATTTTTGCTATTATTTACTCCCAGTTGCTCTTTCTTATTTTCTGAATGTTTCTTTAAAAATCAGTATCTGGCCAGGCACAGTGGCTCATGCCTGTAATACTAGCACTTTGAGAGGTGGAGCTGAGAGGATTGCCTGAACCCAGGAGTTCAAGACCAGCCTGGGCAACTTGGCGAGACCTCATCTCAACAATTAAACCTCATCTCAATAATTAAAAAAAATAAATAACCAGGCTTGGTGATGTGCACCTGTAGTTCCAGCTACTTGAAAAGCTGAGGCGGAAGGATCACCTGAGCCCAGCAGGTCGAGGCTGCAGTACTTGTGACCATGCCACTGCACTCCATCCTGGGCAAGAGGGAGATTCCAACTCAAAAAACCTCCCCCAAAACCAAAATCAGTGTCTGGTTCTTACTTCAGAGATTCAATAACTTGACTGAGTATAATAATCATAGGTTGCATGAGTAAGGCACTAAAACTCTGAATAGAAACCTTATATATTCAGATGGAGCTTGTCCACTGGAAAACTTTACCCTTAGGCAATTTTGTGAGGCTCAAGAGAGTCAGTGTCTTTAGCTCTTTTTTCTTGGGCTAGTTATTTTTCCTAGAGAAGAATCCTTCCTTTTTCTGCTTGGAGCTTATAAACCCTGGCTCCTAGTGATTTGGAAAAAGAGAGTCAGAGATTACACCATTCAGTATGTCAACTTTTTTTGTTTTTTGAGTTGGAGTCCCACTCTGTTGCCCAGATTGAAGGGCACGCTTCTACGCACTGCAGCCTCGACCTGCTGGACTCTGGCGATCCTTCCGCCTCAGCCTTCCAAGTAGCTGGAACTACAGGCACACGCTACCACGCCCGGCTAATTTTTGATTTAATGTAGAGACAAGGTCTCGCCAAGTCCAGGCTGGTCTCCAACCCGTGGGCTCAGGCAATCCACTTGCCTTGGCCTCTCAAAGTGCTGGGTTTACAGACTGAGCCACCGAGCCCAGCCAGGGTGTCAACTTTTATTAATTCTCTTTTTAGTTTTGGGATGTCCTTCTTTTTACTGTGCTCCCCACATTGGCTATGCTTGATGTACTTGAACCCCTATAATTTACTGCTCTGGAAAGCAAATACGTCTTCTGCTAGGAAGTTCTATTTGTCTGGTTGCATGGGGTTGGGAGATAAGGTGAAAATTTCACTTCTTTTAAAAGACTCTGTTTTCTCTCTTTCTCCCTCCCTCTTTTTCTATCCTTCCCCCCATCTCGCTCTGTCTTTCATTTTTATTTTTATTTTTTTGAGTTGGAGTCTCACTCTGTCGCCCAGACTGGAGTGCAGTGGCCGCTCCCGGCCACCGCAGCCTCGACCTGCTGGGCTCCAGCGATCCTTCTGCCTCAGCCTTCCAAGTAGCTGGAACTACAGGTGCATGCTACCACGCCCAGCTAATTTTTGATTTTATTGTAGAGATGAGGTCTCACCAAGTTGCCCAGGTAGGTCTCGAACCCGCGAGCTCAGGCAATCCACTCACCTCAGCCTCCCAAAGCGCGGGATTACAGGCTGAGCCACCGAGCCTGGCTCTCGCTATGTCTTTCTCCCTCTCCCCCCTCTTTCTTTTCTTCCCTTCCCTTCTTCCCTTCCTTCTCTCTTCTTCTTCTTCTTCTTCTTCTTCTTCTCCTCCTCCTCCTCCTCCTCCTCCTCCTCCTTCTTCTTCTTCCTCTTCCTCTTCCTTCTCCTCCTCCTCCTTCTCTCTCTTTTTCTTTCTTTAAACAGAGCCTTACTCTGTCACCAAAGATGCAGTGCAGTGGCAAAATCATAGCTCACTGCAGCCTCAAACTCCTAAGTTCAAGTCATCCTCCTACCTCAGACTCCCAGGTGTGTACCACCATGCCTGGTTTTTTTGTTTTGTTTTGTTTTTTTGTAGAGTCAGTTGTCTTGCTGTGTTACCAGGCTAGTTTTGAACTCCTGGCTTTGACACCTTCTGCTTTGGTCTTTCAAAGTGTTGGGATACAGGCATGAGCCACCATGCCCAGCCTAAAAGACTTTCAAATCTTTTTTTCAGTTTCAACCACAACCCTGTCTTTCAAAGTAACCATTGCCTCTAATTCCTTTGTCTTTCCACAGATCTGCAGTAGGAACTGGTTTACATCTTGTGGACATTGATGTTTAGATTTCACCATTTTTTAAAAAAGATTTCTTCTTTTGTATGCTGGTATAATACTTTTCTAGTTGTATATGTGTGTGTGTGTGTGTGTGTGTGTGTGTGCACGCGCGTATGTCTGAGTGTGTCTGTATGTGTCTGTGTGTGGATGCCATTTTTTTCTCTTTGTAATCATTGTAGTGGGATTTAAGGAAGGAGTAGAGATATGTTTTTGTTCTGTACATTAAAATGATAGTCCCGTATGTCTCCTTTTTATTTTATTTTAAATGACAGCCTGAGAGAAAGGTGAGTTTCATTTTTTCAGCTTCATAAACAAAGACTTTATAGAAAGCATCATTTTCATGTAAAAGAAATGGACATTGAGAATTAATAACCAGCCACATCACATAGTATAATTTAGTGTCTGTTAACTATTACCAAAGAAGGACCAGAGGCTAGGAAATACAGGATACAGGAGAAGAGCATAATACGTTTCACTCTTTGGATGATTCAGTTAAGTGTAGGACTTGAGGGTGGAGAAATACGAAGGGCAAGTTCAGCCTTTAACCAGCATGAGGAACTAGAAAGGGACACTATGGACAAGCTCACCAACAGGGAGTTTTTTCCTTTTCATAGTTTTTCCTTAATGTCTAGATGTAGGCTGGTGAGAGAGAATGTGTTAAATAAGTAATGCACTCCTACTCCTATTTCAGTATACTTCAGTTCTGAATTTAGGATTTATAACTTGCTTACTTCACAAGGATAGGGTGCAGTTTAATATATTAAATAATGCACAATGGACAACGGGCTGAGTGACTTCTGTTTGCTCCTCCAGCCTGCTTCTCCGCCTGCCTTCCCTCTGCTGTCTGCCCTGGGAGACTGCCTTGGACAGGCTCTCATGCCAGATGGTTTTTTTGTTGCATCCACCCAAGGGATACTGCAACAGGAGCACTAAGGAAGGAAGGGAAATAAACTTTCTTCCTCTGACTCCCTTTTTGCAGTATCTTTTCCAGCTGCCTTTCTCCTCACCCAAGGCGACTGCTCTTCTCAAGACTCTCAACTTGTCATGACTCTCTCCCTATGATCTGTTCCCCTCTTCCCTTCTTATCATGCAGCAGGGGTCCCCTCTTGCTCCATAATTTGGGTGGGAAATATGGCTTCAACTACATCTGGACTCTCAAACAGGATGCACAGTGTTGAAACACCGAATGGTTATAAACAACTTGGGCTGTGTGCCTTGGTTATAAACAACTTGGGCTGTGTGCCTTCGGGACTGATGTCCTACAGTGTGGAAAGGACATCACTCCTCGCCCCTCCACTCTCCCCCACCCCCCAGTCCAGAACTTTTTGTTGCCTCTGGGTACATGACGGAGGGATATAAGTTACCAATATGTGAATTTACTTGAGAGTGTTTTAATGACTTTTCTTTCATACCCTCATACCTAACAACTAAGCTAAATGGATAAGCTTCTAATTTGTTGGTGTTGACTGAGTTATTATTTTTCAGGGTATTATACTGATCGAGGCACAGTGGCTCATGGGTGTAATTCCAGCACTTTGGGATGTGGAGGCAAGAGGATTGCCTGAGCTCAGGGGTTTGAGACCAGCCTGAGCAACATGGCGAGAACTTGTCTCTACAATTGATCATAAAATTAGCCAGGCATGGTGGTGCATGTCTGTGGTTCCAGCTACTTGGAAGGCTGAGACGAAAGGATCACCTGAGCCCAGCAGGTCAATGCTGTGGTGCCCGTGAGTGTGCCACTGCACTCCAGCCTGGGCAAGGCGCCTACTCAAAAAAAAAAAAAAAAAAAAAAAAGAGAGACTTTTTATTCTTGAGGATGCACGGGGTTCCAGTGAGGAAGTCTGTCCACCAATTTCTACATATACCACCTTCATAAGGGTTGAGAGGAGAGGCCAAATTCATATGGGTTCACGTAACGCAATGATGATTAAGCAAATATATCTGTGAATTGGTCTTTAGGCAAAGACTTGATAGAGATGTAAGACTATCATGTAGTATTACAAAAAAGTAAGGTCAAAGGTAGCTTAAGTGAGATCAATGATAAAATTTTATGGACTCTCAAATTATTTAACTCAAAGTTAGTGTGTGCCTTAAAGGTGATTTCATATTTTCTTTCTAGGATATTAAATCTTTTTTAAAGTATCAAATTTGTAAAAAAAGTCCACAAAAATATTTAGTCGCTATTAAACTCTAACAATAAACATTTAAGAAAAAAAAGATTAGCATTAAAATCGGTGATTTTCAATCTGGAAATTGTGAGTTCAGTCACTGATAGAAATATTATTTTTTAGGGGTGCTATGGGACTATACCAGATATCTGATATATTTGTGTTTGCATGATTAACGTGCCTGAAGATGGGATATTTGACTGTATTCATCCTGTCAATTTGTGGATATAAAACTCTATGGACTTGTTACATGGAGGTTGTCCAATAGAATAATACATCTAGCAAAGGTTATGAACATAGATACCAAGTGCTGTAGGTAACAGGTATGCTGGAAACGTGTGAATTGATGGACCTGCTAGTGTAAATGCATGGCGAGAGATCATGATGATTGTATGCTTCATGGTGTGCTACAGAGGGAATATAGGCTTAAATGCAACTGCAAAGATCTGACAGAGTGAAGTGCTTGGAAAAAAAGTAAGCTTTTGTTATATTGTTAGCAAGAGAAGGGTATGATTTTTTGTGCCTAAAAAACAAAGCACTATTTGTGTGAAGGTAAAAGCTGATTGCTGTTGGTCATGTTGTTCAAAGTTCTATTGAGGACTATGTCTGTTAACTGAAATCTTAAACATCAGAGCTTAGCTACTCGATTCATAAACTCACGATCATACATTAGAAACCCTGAGGGAGTAGCTGCTGCAAGTTCAGAAGACCATGTGACAGGAGACTAAATTTCATTAACAACACCCTGAGAGGAGCCAGCCAGCCAAGGGGAACAGCAGGAGGAACCCCCACCACTTAACACAGAAAACGCTCATAACAGCTCCACCTCTGTTTGCCACATCTGCTGCAAAATAACTTTATCAAGCTGAAAGACTAGGTGTGACTAAGTGAAAACACCAAGATGATCTACAATTGTGAGAGGTTTACAACTCATTGTTCTATAGAAATGCAGAAAACATATTTTCAAACTAAAGGTAACGCTCTCTAGAAACAAATACCAAGTTTATGTAGTTCAGACACTATAGTCTTTAAATACCTAGAAGCTAAGAAAATAAGTAATTGAAATATATTTGTTGAATCGACAAGTGAATGAAATGGTAAGTAGGTTTGGTAAAATGTAGAGGAAGGAGAAGCAGGAGAGTCTGGAAGGTGCAGACCTTGTATTAGCTAAGGTTAGTTAATCTGATGCCTTTGGGGGGAAATCTCTACACTTTAATTGATTGAAACATTCCTATTACTTCCTGAGGGAAGCTTCTTTTCTCCCCATCCTCAAATTATTAGAACAATAATATAATGTGTGAATCACTCATAGTCTAAGCCATTTTGATTTTATGGACTTAAACTTTTTTACAGAAAAATTCTTATTTAGTTGACATCAGTATTATATATTTTTTTTATTCAATCTTTTAGCTTTTTAATTATTTCAAGCATAATGTTATATATTGAACCAAATGCCTTTTCTTTATCAATATCATACAGAAATAATAAAGTTTCACAGGTGAAATCATCCTGAAATAGTAAAATTCAGAGCTCCAGAATAACTATAATAGACAGTTTATCATTCCTCCTTTCTTTACATGGTGGTTATCACATTGGGTTTTTGTTTATTTGTTTTTGAGTAGGTGTCTCACTCTGTCACCCAGGTTGGAGTGCAGTGACATGCTCATGGTCACCATAGCCTTGGTCCTAGGGCTCAGGTGAAGCTTCTGCCTCAGTCTCCCAAATAGCTGGAACTATGGGTGTGCACTACCACGCCCAACTAATTATTTTTTGAGTTGGAGTCTCACTCTGTCGCCCAGGCTGGAGTGCAGTGGCACGCTCATTGCCACCACAGCCTCAACCTGCTGGGCTCAGGGGATCCTTCCACCTCAGCCTTCCAAGTAGTTGGATCTACAGGTACATGCCACCATGCCCGGCTAATATTTTTGATTTATTGTAGAGATGAGGTCTCACCAAGTTGCCCAGGCTGGTCCGAACCTCTGAGCTCAGGCAATCCTCTCACCTCAGCCTCCCAAAGTGCTGGGGTTATAGGTGTGAGCCACCGTGCCCGGCTTAATTTTTTTATTTATTGTAGAGATGAGGTCTCGCCAAGCTTCCCACCCTGGTCGCAAACCTCTGGCTTACTCAGGAAATCCTCTCACCTCTGCCTCCCAAAGTGCTTAGATTACAGGCATGAGCCACAGTGCCCTGCCACACTGTTGTATTAACTGATCAGTAAATAATTACTGAATATCAATTAAATGGCTCCCAAATTATGTTAGGTATTACAGAGGGGACACTCACACATAAAGTAGAAATTACAGTTTTGCATTAAAGGTATTTATAGTTAGAAGTGCTTAAATTATCCTATATAAAAAAAGCAAAGAACAGCTAAATATTGAACAGCTGGAAATTGGCTAAAAGTGCTACAGGAACACAAGAGAAAGACAGATGACTGTAGACTAAAACCAGTGGGAGGGCTTTTTATAAAGGGGGCAAGACCTGAGATGGAGTTAGAAGGATAGGTGGGAGGGAGAGGAAGGTTATCCAAGTGGGATGGATCAGCAGGAACACAGGCATGGAAGCTGGAAGCAAAATGAAGCTAACATTTCTCACATGCCATATTAGAAACCAGAGTAAGGTGTGACTCTCAGAACTAGTAACAGACTGTAAGTACCAGGCTATTATTACTTGAAGAGAATGCTGCTTCGGGACACAGATAGATGGCATTATTGTTTGGGGATTAATTTGAATCTTTATGTTTTGTGCCTGCATAGGTGTGCTGAGGATACTTTGAATGATTAAAGAAGCTTTTGGAGAGTAGTTGAGCTGCCTGTGCTCTGTTTAAACAATGTTTAATAAATAGTGTTGGTTAGATTTTAAAGTTTAGAAAATCATTTTGTCATTTGAACCTATTTATTTAGTCTAGCTATGTTATCTCTGCCGAAATAATGTGCTCTGATAGTTTAGAATCCAGAGAGATTTGGATTTGAAGCCCATCTGTGTAACTTTGGGAAAGTTCTTTCTGAGTTCCATGTGTAGGAGAGGGAGGAGAACCTGGCTTCACTCAATGATTGTGAGGATGAAGTGAAAAATATACGCAAAACATGTACTAAACCTCTTGGCACTTAGTTGGCTTTCAAAATGTTTTCCCTCTTTTCAGCTTTCTCTTAAGGCAGCATAACTTATTATACAAACTTGTAACACTTTGGGGAATAAAAGGGAACATTACTAAAAATTATACTGGATGGCCAGGTGCAGTGGCTCATGCTTGTAATCCCAGCACTTTGGGAGGCTGAGGTGAGAGGATTGCCTGAGTCCATGGGTTCGAGACAAGCCTGGGCAACTTGGTGAGACCTCATTTCTACAGTAAATAAAAAATTAGCTGGGTGTGGTGGCGCCTGCCTGTAGTTCCAGTTACTTGACAGTCTGAGGAGAAGGATCACCTGAGGCCAGCAGACAGAGGTTGCGGTGGCCATGAGCGTGCCACTGCACTCCAGCCTGGGCGACAGAGTGAGACTCCAACTCAAAAAAAAAAAAAAAATTACACTGGAGCCATGGCTCATGCCTATACTCCCAGCACGTTGGGAGGTGGAGGTGAGAGGATTGCCTGAGCCCAGGAGTTCAACACCAGCCTAGGCAACTTGGTAAGACCTCATCTCTACAATAAATCAAAAAATTGGTCAGCTGTTATGGCGTGCGCCTATGGTTCCAGCCACTTGGAAGGCTAAGGTGGAAGGACTGCCTGAGCGCAGCAGGTCAAGGCTGTGCTGGCTGTGAGTGTGCCACTGCACTCCAGCCTGGGTGACAGTGAGACTTCAAATCAATCAATCAATCAATAATTACACTGGGACGCAGAAGTGAATGAGACTGATTCCCACGATGTTTCTTAAGAAAAGAGAAATACAATTTTTTTTAAAAAAAACTTTAAACTATGAACCATTTATTAAAATTTTGCAATGCAGCCGGGCTCGGTGGCTCAGCCTGTAATCCTGCGCCTTTGGAAGGCTGACGTGAGTGGATTGCCTGAGCCCACGGGTTCGAGACCCGCCTGGGCAGGTGAGACCTCATCTCTACAATAAAATCAAAAAATTAGCCGGGTGTGGTAGCGCGCACCTGTAATTCCGGCTACTCGGAAGGCTGAGGTGGAAGGATCGCCAGAGCCCAGCAGGTCGAGGCTGCGGTGGCCGGAAGCGGCCACTGCACTCCAGTCTGGGCTACAGAGTGAGACTCCAACTAAAAAAAAAAAAAAAATTGCAATGCAAGGGGCATGCTGTGAGATTCTTGATAGGTATCCTGAAGTCAAAATTTTGTTGTAGCATGCTTGACACCTATTACTAAATGTAGCAATGCACACAATATTAAATACAAACTGCCATTCCTTTTTTTTTTTTTTGAATTAGGGTCTCACTCTGTTGCCCAGGCTGGAGGGCAGTGGCACAACTATGGCTCACTGCAGCCTTGACCTCCTCACCTCAGGCAATCCTTCTGCCTCAGCCTCCCAAGTAACTGGGACTATCTATAGGTGCATGCCACCATGCCCAACCAATTTTTTTTATTTTTGTAGGGACAGGTCTCACTATGTTGCCCAGGCTGTTCTCAAACTCCTGGGCTCAAGCAATGCTCTCACCTCAGCCTTCCAAAGTGCTAGGATTACAGACGTGAACCACTGCATCCTGCCCAAACTGGTACTTTTGTATTCTCGTGATAATCACATATTTCTCTATCATATTCTTTTTTCCCTCCATCCAGCTTTATTGAGGTATAATTGATGAATAACAGCTGTATATATTTGAGGTGTACAATGTGATATATTAATATATGCATACATTATGAAGTGTTATCACAGTCAAGCTAATTAGCATATCTGTCACTTCACACAAGATACCTTTCTTGTTTGTGTGCATGTGTATGTCTGGCAGGGACATTTAAATTTTACCTCTTCTAGCAAATTTCAAGTATACATTAAAGTGCTATTACTATGCTGTCCATAGAAATAGATCTCCTAAAATTATTCATCCTGCATAACCCAAACTTTGTACCCTCTGATCAATTTGACCCTGTTTTCTGCACTCTCCAGTACCTGACAATCACTTCTTCTCTGCTTCCACATATAAGTGAGATCATGCAGTATGTATTTGTTTTTCTGTGCCTGCCTTACTCCACTTAGCATAATGTCTTCCAGATTCATCCATGGTGTCATATTCTTTTTTTGAGGATGAATAGTGTTCCATTGTATGAGTATGTGTATGTGTATGTGTATGTCTCTGTCTATGTCTATGTCTGTATCTATCTATATCACGTTTTCTTTATCCAGTCATCCATTGATGGACATTTAGGCTATTTCCACATCTTGGCTGCTGTGAATAATGCTGCAATGAACATGGAAGTGTAAATATCTCTTTGACATACCAATTTCATTTCCTTTGGATATATACCTACTGGTGGAATTGCTGGATTATATAATAGTTCTGTTTTTAATGTTTTGAGGAACCTCCACATCATTTTTCATAATGGCTGTACTAAATTACATTCTTCAACAGTGTACAAGAGTTCCCTGTTTTCCACATCCTCACAACACTTGTTATCTTTTGTCTTTTTTATGATAGCCGTTTTAATAGCTGTGATGTAATATCTCATTGTGTTTTTGATTTGTATTTTCCTGGTTATTATCAATGTTGAGCAGTTTTTCATATTCCTGTTGATCATTTTTAATCTACTTTGGGAAATATCTATACAGATTATTTGCCCATTTTTAAATTGGGTTATTTGCTTTCTTGCTATTGAGTTGTTTGAGTTCCTTATATATTTTGGATATTAATGTTTTATTAGATATGAAAATATTTTCTCCCATTTCATAGGCTGTCTATATACTGTTTAGTGTTTCCTTTGCTGTACAGAAGTTTTTTTTTCTCATATTTGGTATTGTCATTTTTTAAAAAACATATCTTTTATTTCAAAATTGTGGGGTACAGTTAAGGGTTAGGTATACAAATATGCATTGTTCAGGCACCTTTGTTGATAAGGGGTGTCCCCTTGTCCCCAGACAGATATTGACTACCATTAATCCCACCACTCTTGCCCTCCCTGTCCTCCCCCCATAGTTTCCCACCACTGTCGATCCTTTTCTTTCTTCTGTTTTTTTTTGAGTTGGAGTCTCACCCCGTCGCCCAGACTGGAGTGCAGTGGCCGCTCCCGGCCACCGCAGCCTCGACCTGCTGGGCTCCGGCCATCCTTCCGCCTCAGCCTTCCAAGTAGTTGGAACTACAGGCACGCGCTACCACGCCCAGCTAATTTTTGATTTATTGTAGAGATGAGGTCTTGCCAAATTGCCCAGGCGGGTCACGAACTCGATTCTTTTCTTATGGTTTTACGACAGATGTTCAAGGTCCACTTATGAGTGAGAACATGTGATACTCAGATCTTTGTTGCTGTGAAAGATCACTCAGTGTTATAGACTCTAGTTCCATCCAGGTTACTGTGAAATTCATGATTACAGCTGTGTAGTATTCCATCGTGTATATGTACCACATTTTAAAAATCCAGTCCTCTTTTGATGGACAGCATGGTTGGTTCCAGTTTCTTGCTATTATGAACAATGCTGTGATAAACATGTGTGCAGGTATCTTTTTGATAGAGTGTTTTGAGTTCTTCAGGGTATATTCCCAGTAGGGGAATTGCAGGGTCATATGGGAGGTTGATATTTAGAACTTTTAGGAATAGCCACACTGCTTTCCACAGAGCTTGCACTAGTTTACACTCCCACCAACAATGCAGAAGTGTTCCCTTTTCACCACATCCTCTCCAGCATCTGCTATTTTTTGTTATTGATAATAGCCATTCTGACTGGAGTTAGGTGGTATCTCAGTGTAGTTTTAATTTGTATCTCCTTGATGATTAGTGAGGTTGAACATTTCTTCATGTGTCTGTTGGCCGCTTATATGTCTTCTTTTGTGAAGTGTCTGTTCATATCTTTTGCCCACTTTGTAATGGGGTTGTTTGTTTTTTTCTTTTCAGCATGTTTGAGTTCCTTGTAGATCCAAGATGTTAGGCCTTTGTCAGACCTGGAGTTGGCAAATACTTTTTCCCAGTCTGTGGGCTGTCTCCCTGCTCTCTTGATGGTTTCTTTGGCTTTGCAGAAGCTTGTCAGTTTAATGAGGTTCCACTTGTCTATTTTATCTCTTATGGGCCGTGCGTTTCAGGTTTTGTTAAGGAGTTGGATACCAGTTCCAATTTCCATAAGGGTGTGCCTTGCATTTTCTAAGGTTCTTATGGTTTGAGGTTTTACAGTTAGGTCTCTGATCCATTTAGAGTTAATTTTTGTGTATGGGGATAGATAGGGGTCTTGTTTGAGTCTTCTGCATGTGGTCAGCCAGTTTTCCCAGCACAGAAGTTTTTAATGTGATTCAATCCTATTTATCTAGTTTTGGTTTTGTTAATTGTATTTTATGTTCACATCAAAAAAATCGCCCCTAGTATATGTTGAACCTAGGTAGTGTAACACTTCCTGCTTTGCTCTTTTTGCTCAAGATTGCTGTGGTTATTTGGGATCTACACACCTGTCTTATGTTTCCATATGAATTTTAGGATTTGTTTCTATTTCTGTGAAAAATGTCATTGACATTTTGATAGGAATTAATTGAATCTGTAAATTGTTCTGGGTAGTATGAATATTTTTCCAATATTAATTCTTCCAATCCATAAACATGGAATATTTCTCCATTTATCTGTGACTTCAATTTCTTTCATCAATGTTTTTTAATATTCAGTGTACAGATGTTTCACCTCCATGGTTAAATTTATTTCTATTGTGTAAGAGTTATCCAGTGGAGTTAAAAAGATTATTTCTAAATTTAAAAAATTCTATTGTATGTGGAATTATTTTCTTAATTTTTTTCAGATAGTTCATTACTACTGATTTTTGTATGATAATTATATACTATGCAACTTTGTTGAGTTTGTTCGTTTGAACAGCTTTTTGGTTGATACTATGATATGAATATGTCCCCCTAAATCGTATGTTAAAAACTTAAATAGCCAACAAGATAATATTAAGAGACGGGCCTTTAGAAGTGATTAGGTCATGAGGGTTGAACATTCATAAAGGGAATTAATGACCTTATAAAAAGAAGTTGAAGGGAGCATCCTAGTCTTTTTAACTTTTCCACCTACTGCCATGTGAGAATACAGGAACAATGTCCCATCTTGGATGTAGAGAGCAAGCCTTCACCACATAACCAATTTTGTTGGTACCCTGATCATAGACCTTCCAGTCTCCAGAACTATAATAAATACATTTCTATTATTTATAAATTACCCATTAGGAACATCCTGAGATAGTAGAGTCTTTAGGATTTTCTATACATGAGATAATGTCATTAGCAAACAGAGATAGTTTTACTTTTTGTGTTTTTATTTAGATGGTTTTTGTTTCTTTTACTTGCCTAATTGTTCTGGCTAGGACTTTCAGCACTATACTAAAAAAATATTAAAAAGGCAAAAGTAGACACCTTTGCCTTGCTCCTGGCAAGGGGAAGATTTTAGGTTTTTATCATTGAATATGATGTTAGCTATAGGCTTGTCACATAAGGCATCTACTATGTTGAGGTACATTCCTTTTATACCTGGTTTGTTGAAAGTTTTTAACCACAAAAAAGTTGAGTTTTGTTAAATGTTTTTTCTCCCTCTATTTATATGGTCATAGGATTTTTTTGGAGCCTCAATTATGTTAATGTGCTATATATTTTTTGATTTGTGTATGCAAAACTGCCCTTGCAGCCCAGGGATAAACTCCATTTAATTATGGTGTATGATACCTTGAATGTGTCATTCAATTTGGTTTGCTAGTGCTTTTTTTTTTTAAAGGATTTTTGCATCTATGTACACCACAAATATTGGTCTATAATTTTCTTTTCTTGTAGCATCCTTGTTCAGTTTTGGTATCAGGATAAATGCTGGTTTCATTGTTTTCTCTTCTTCAACTTTTTGAAAGAGTTTGAGAAATATTGACATTAATTCTTATGTGTTTGGTAGAATTCACAAATGAAGCCACCAGGTACTGCGCTTTTTTTTTTGATGACAGAATTTTGATTACTGATTTAGTCTCCTTAGTCATTATTGGTCTGTGTAGACTTTTTATTTCTTCATGATTCAGTCTTGGTAGGTTGTTTGTTTCTAGGAATATATCAATTTCATTTAGATGATCTAATTTGTTGGCATAAAATTGTTCATAGTGATCTCTTATGATCCTTTGTATTTCTGTAGTATTGTTGTATATCTTCTCTTTCATTATAATTTATAATTAGAGTCTTCTCTCTTTTTTTAGTCTAGCTAAAAAGTTGTCAATTTTATCTTTCAAAAAAAGACAACTCAGTTTCACTGACATTTTTTATTGTTTTCCTAGTCTCTGTTTTATTTATTTATGCTCTCATCTTTATTATTTCTTTCCTTCTGCTAACTTTGGGCTTAATTTGTTCTTCTTATTCTTGTTACCTGGGGTATAATATTAAGTTGTTTATTTGAGATCTTTCTTTATTCATAATGTGTTTATTTTATAAAAATTTCTTTTTTTAGAACTGCTTTTGCTGCATCCCATGAGCTTTGATTTCATTTTCATTTGTTTCAAGATTTTTAGGCTGGGTGTAGTGGCCCACACCTATAATTCCAGCACTTAGAAAGGCTGAGGCGAGAGAATTTGTTGAGTCCAGGAGTTCAAGACCAGCCTGGGCAACACATTTGTCTCAACAGAAAATTTTAAAACTTAGCTGGGTGTGGTGGTGCACACATGTAATCTCAGCTAATTGGGTGACTGAGGCAGAAGGATCACCTGAGCCCAGGAGTTTAAGGCTAAAGTGATCTGTGGTCATGCTACTGCATTGCAGCCTGGCAACAGAGTGAGACTTTGAGCCTTCCCCCCCAAAAAAAGATTTTTATTTTATTTATTTATATATTTATTTATTTATTTTGAGTTGGAGTCTTACTCTGTCTCCCAGGCTGGAGTGCAGCAGCACGCTCATGGCCACCAGGGCCTCAACCTGTTGGACTCAGGTGATCCTTCCACCTCAGCCCTGCAAGTAGCTGGAACTACAGGCATGTGCCACCACACTTGGCTAATTTTTTTCTTAAATTTATTGTAGAGATGAGATCTTGCCGAGTTTCCCAGGCTGGTTTTGAACCAGTGGGCTCAGGCAATCCTCTCACCTCAGCCTCCCAAAGTGCTGGGATTATAGGTGTAAGTCACCACACCTGGTCAAGATTTTTAAAATTTCCTTTGGTTTCCTCTTTGACCTATTGACTTTTGGGGCATGTGTTAATTGCCACATATTATAAATTTTTCAGTTTTCCTTCTATTGATTTCTATTTTTATACCATTGTGGTAGAAAATATATTCAATATTATTTCAATCTTCTTAAATTTGCTAAGACTTGTTTTGTAACCTAACATATGATCAAATCTAGACAATATTCCATGTCCACTTGAAATGAATGTATATTCCATTGCTGTTGAATAGAATGTGCTGTATATGACTATTTGGTCCATTTGGTCTATAATGATGTTCAAGTCTGCTGTTTCCTTATTAATTTTTTTTGGTCTGGATGATCTATCCATTGTTGAAAGTGGGATAGTCAAGTCCTCTCCCTACTTGCTCTCTGTTTTCCTTCAGTTTTGTTAATATTTATTTATTTGTCTATTATTTGCATGGAATATCTATTTTCATTCCATTACTTTCAGCCTATGTGTGCCCTTAAAGCTAAAGTGAGTCTTTTGTAGGTAGAATGTGGCTAGACATAGTTTTTATTACCCCATTCTGTGTTAATTTGATAATTTAATCCATTTACATTTAATGTAATTACTGATAAGTGAGAAAATATTGTCATTTTCTTTTATTTTTATTTTTATTTTGTAGAGATGAGGTCTCACTATGTTGCCCAGGTTGGTATTGAACTCCTGGGCTCAAGCAATTGTCTTGTCTCATCCTCCCAAAGAGCTAAGACTATTAGCATGAGCCACTGTGCCTCACCACTACTGCCATCTTTGTTAATTGTTTTTGTACTGTTTGTTGCTGCTTTATTCCTCTTGCTGTTTTTATTTGTGATTGGACAACTTGATCTAGCTGTATGCTTTGGTTCCTTTATCTTTGTCTTTTGTGTGTCTTCTACAACTTTATTCTTTGTAGTAACTATGAGGCATACATAAAATATCTCATAGTTATAAAAGGCTATTTTAAGCGGATTATAACTTAATTTCTTCTGCCTACAAAAACTAGGCATTTACTAATGGCCACAAGTGTATGAAGTGTTCAACAGTAGTGGGAGACTGCTGGGGGATGGGGAGGGGAGTAGGATTGGCAGTTGTGGGAATCGACTGGGGGAGGGGAAAGGCGCACCTCATTGACCTGCATAATGAACATTTGTATATCTAACCCTGAATTGTACCCCACATCTTTAAAATAAAAAATTAGTTATAAAAAAGAAAACGTGCCCGACATCATTAATCAACAAAGAAATACAAATCAAAACCATAATGAGATATCTATCACCTGACACCTGTTGGAATGGCTATTATCAAAAAAGACAAAAGAAAACAAATGTTGGTAAGGATGTGGAGGAAAGCAAACCTTTGTACACTGTTGGTAGGAAACATAAACTGATATAGCCACTGTAGAAAATGGTATGAGGCCGGATGTGGTGGCTCACACCTGTAATCCCAGCCTTTGAGAGGCCGAGGAGAGAGGATTGCCTGAGCTTAGGGGTTCGTGACCAGCCTGGGCAACTTGGTGAGACCTTGTCTCTACAATAAATCAAAAAATAAGCCAGGTATGGTAGCACACGCCTGTAGTTCTACCTACTTGGAAGGCTGAGGTGGAAGGATTGCCTGAGGCCAGCAGATGGAGGTTGTAGTGGCCGTGAACGTGCCACTGCACTCCAGCCTGAGCAACAGAGGCACCAACTCAAAAACACAATAAACGAAAGAAAGAAAGAAAGAAAGAAAGAAAGAAAGAAAGAAAGAAAGAAAGAAAGAGAAAGAAAGAAAGAAAAGATAGAGAAAGAAAGAAAGAAAGAGAACGGTATGAAATTTCCTCAAACAATTAAACATAGAGCTACCATATGATCTAGCAATTCCACCCTTGGGTATATCTTTAAAAGAAATGAAAACAGTATGTGGAAGAGATAATGCACCCCCATGTTGCTTACAGCATTATTCAGAATAACCAATATATTGAATCAGTCTGAGTGTCCATCAACAGATGTATGGGTAAAGAAAATATAATGTATTTATATACAATGGAATATTATTTCTCCTTAAGAGAAGGAATTTCTGCCATTTGTGACAACATGCACAAAGCTGGAGGACATTATGTTAAAGGAAATAAGTTAGGCACAGAAAGACATATATTGCATAATTCCATGTACACGTGGAATCTAAAAAAAAAAAAAAAAATTGAGCCTGGTGTGGTGGCTCACCCCTATAACCTTTGGGAGGCTGAGGTGAAAGGATTGAGAACAGCCCGGGCAACTTGGAGAGACCTCATTTCTACAACAAATCCAAAAAATTATCTGGGCGTGGTAGCATGCTCCTGTAGTTCCGGCTACTTGGAAGGTTGAGGTGGAAGGATTGACTGAGCCTGGTAGGTTGAGGCTACAGTGGCCATGAGCATGCCACTGCACTCCAGCCTATGTGACAGAGTGAGACCCTGACTCAAAAAAAAAAAAAAATTGAACTCATAGAAACAGAAAGTAAAAGGATGGTTACCAGGATGTGAGGGGTGGGAGAAAAGGGCAGATGTTGGATATAAACTTTCAGTTTAAAGATGAATACGTTCTGGAGATTTAATGTACAACATAGTGACTATCGTTAAAAATACTGTAATGTACACTTGAAATTTGCTAAGAAAAAAGGTCTTCAGTATTCATCCCCCCCACAAAACCAAATCAAAACATAACTTTTTGAGGTGGTGGATATGTTAATTACCTTGATTGCCATAATTATTTCACAGTGTATATGTATCTCAAAATACCATGGGCTGGGCACAATGTGTCACACTTATAATCCCAGCACTTTGGGAAACCAAGGCAGCAAGATTGCTTGAGGCCAGAAGTTCAAGATCAGCTTGCGCAAATTAGTGAGACCCCCATCTCTACAAAAATGAAAGATAAATTATCTGGATGTGGTGGTGCACACCTGTAGCCCTAACTATTCAGGAGACTAAGGCAGGAGCATTACCTGAGTCCAGGAGTTAGAGGGTGTAGTGAGTTATGATTGTGCTACTGCACTCCAGTCAGGGCCACAGAGCAAGACCTTGTCTTGAAATAAAACAAAAACAGAAATTGCCATGCTGGATGCACCTTAAAGTTTTCTGAGCTTCCTTAAAACAATTATTTTTAACTCTTTGTCAGACAGTTTACAAATTTCCATTTCTTTTTTTTTTTTTTTTTGAGTTGGAGTCTCACCCTGTCGCCCAGACTGGAGTGCAGTGGCCGCTCCCGGCCACCGCAGCCTCGACCCGCTGGGCTCTGGCGATCCTTTCGCCTCAGCCTTCAGAGTAACCGGGATTACAGGCACGCGCTACCACGCCCGGCTGATTTTTTGATTTATTGTGGAGATGAGGTCTCGCTGCCCAGGCAGGTCTCGAACCCGCGGGCTCAGGCAATCCACTCACCTCAGCCTCCCAAAGGCGCAGGATTACAGGCTGAGCCACCGAGCCCGGCCTCAAATTTCCATTTCTTTAATGTTGGTTACTGGTGCTTTAATTTGTTTCTGTGCTTGTGTCATTTCCTTGATTGTTCTTGAGCTCTGTGGCCATGTGTTAGTGTCTGTACATTTGTAAAAGTTGGAACTTATTCCAGTATTTACAGACCAACTTTGCCTGGAAAAAGCCCTTTACTAGTCTGCCTGTACAGAGATTCTGGGCAGGCTGTCTAGTGTGGTACACAGGTAAGCCTGCTGTCCATGCTTAGGCTGGTTAGCCTGGTACCTGGGTCAGCAGGTAGATGGGGTCTGGCATTAGGTCCACAGGGTTGGGCTTGAAAACAAGATCTACTGGGGGTGGGCTGGGAGTCTGGGTCTGTGAAGGCGGCCTGGAACCTATGTCTTGTGAAATGGCCTAAGGCCTGGCTCTGTAGGGCATTCCAACTGGAATTGGTCTGACATCTGGGTCCTTTGGAATGGTCTTGAAGTCTGGGTCCACAAGGGTTGACCTGGGAAGGGCATGCATGGAGACTGAGCCCACAGGGCCCTTAGGGACTGGCTTGGAGACTGTATCGCGGGGCTGGTTCTGGAGCCTTAGTCTGTGGGTGCTGGCCTGGTACCAAGGTCCACTAGGGTGGGTCTGGACACTGGAGCAGGTCTGGACTCTGTGTCCACTGGGGCCTGAGTCCATGGGGCTGGCATGGAGTCTGGGTATGTGGGTGCTAGCCTGGAGGCTAGGTGTGAGAGTTGACCTGGGTCCGTTGGGCAGTCCTAGATCCAGAGTCTGTGGGGGCTGACCCAGTGCTGGGTATACTGGGAGATCCTGACCTTGTATTTTTGGGAGTGTGGGACTATAGGAGCTGGCTTAGAATCTGGGGGTGCA
Source organism: Carlito syrichta (assembly GCF_000164805.1). NCBI lineage: Eukaryota > Metazoa > Chordata > Mammalia > Primates > Tarsiidae > Carlito > Carlito syrichta. The sequence continues at coordinate 143,299 of NW_007233288.1, read as the reverse complement.
GAAATGGTCCTGGCACTGGGCAGGGCTAGACCTTGCATCAGTGGATGCTAGCCTGAAGTTTGAGGCCAGGAGAATGGCCTCGGCCCTGGGGGTGTGTGTGCTAACCAGGCTCTGGACTGGTCTAGAAACTGGGGCAGATAGAGCCTGGGGCCACAGGTGCTGGTCTGACCTGGGTGTGTATAGAGCCTGACTGGGGGCCGAACTGGAAGCTGGGAGATTGAGTCAGGTAAGGTCTGGAGCCTGACTCTGCAGGAGCTGGACTGGTGTTGGGTGGGTCTGAAGCCCGTGACCTGGGGCAGTGGGGATTTCCCTGTTGGAATCTGTGGTTGTCTTGGATCCTGGGGCAGTCAAGGCCAGCCAATGCTAGGATGTACTTGGAGTCTGAGTCTGCAGGTGCTAGCCTGGTAACTGGATCCTCAGGGGCTAGCCTGGTGCTGGATTCACTGGGGTGAGCATGGTCCTGGGGAATGCAGCCAAGTAGGATGCTCACTTCACTCCCCTTTGCTCATGTGAAGGGTATCTCTCTCTGAGCTGCTCTCTGAGGGCTTGGACAAGAGAATGACATGGATAAAGCTAAACTGTCCTTTCTACCCTCTTTAATGCCTTTTATTTCTGTGCCCCATCCAGGTGCCCTAATCTCTCTTAGCTCTTGTGAAGGTATTTCCTTTCACTGATGGTTATTCAGATTGATATTTGTGCCAGAGGATGAACTCTGCAAAGCCCTATGCCTTCATCTTGTTGATGTCACTCTCTATTGTATTCTTTCTTTGCAAACTATCTGGTTTATCTGTGAAATTAGGGAGAACGGCTGGGCTTGGTGGTGCAGCCTGTAATCCCGCGCTTTGGGAGGCAGAGGTGAGTGGATTGCCTGAGCATGCGGGTTCGAGACCCGCCTGGGCAACTTGGCGAGACCTCATCTCTACAATAAGTCAAAAATGAGCCGGGCGTGGTAGCACACGCCTGTAGTTCCGGCTACGTGGAAAGCTGAGGCGGAAGGATCGCCGGAGCCCAGCAGGTAGAGGCTGCGGTGGCCGGGAGCGGCCACTGCATGCCAGTCTGGGCGACCGAGTGAGACTCCAATTCAAAAAAAAGAAAAAGAAAAAAAAAAAAAAGAAATTAGGGAGATCTAATTGCGGTATAACAGGGCTAAGTTTATGTATTAATATATTTAAATTCCAGAATGATTAAGTTTTGGGGATGCCATTGAAACTTATTTGAGGGCCTTTTCTGAGAGGGTTTCTAGGGGTGCTGTAGCATAAGGTCCTTCATTAAAAGGTAGGAACAGAGATACAGTGAAGTTGTCATAGAAATATTGCTACCCTCTTTCTTTTCTTTTCTTTTCTTTTTTTTGAGTTGGAATCTCACTCTGTTGCTCAGCCTGGAGTGCAGTGGCATGCTCCCGGCCACCACAGCCTTGACCTGCTGGACTCCAGTGATCCTTCCGCCTCAGCCTTCCAAGTAACCAGAACTACAGGTGTGCGCTACTACGCCCTGCTAATTTTTGATTTATTGTAGAGGCGAGGTCTCACCAAGTTGTCCGGGTCGGTCTCGAACCCATGGGCTCCCAAAGTGCTGGGATTACAGGCTGAGCCACCAAGCCCAGCCTTGCTGCCCTCTTTCATGATGACTTGGGTTTCATCTACTCAGGCCTTGGTATTGTTGGCATTTAATATTGTGTTTATACATCTACCACTTAACTTGATTCTATGCTTGCCAAACAAACTAATGGAGGACAGCCCAAGAAGCTTCATTGTTGCCACATTAATTAGCACATACCTGAATTTCACTGGATAGCCTAAGGCAAAGTGAGTCAACAAAGGCTGTAGACTCTTTGCAAGAACTGTCTGTAACTAGAAGTGCACATAACAGGGGAGAGGACTTCCACCTTTATGTTCACAGGACTTAAAGGTTGATTTCAGGATATATTGGGGTGCCCTTTAAGTTCATCCTCAGAAAGCTGCCAGGCTCCCCCCAGAGTACCCCTGAATCAGTGTCACAGAATGTGAGGAAGTCAGAGAGCACCTTAATGCCTTCAAGGTGAGTGTGAGGTTACCACTCTCCTCTTCTCTTGGTTAAATTTGTTTGTTTTGGGTTTTTTTTGAGTCGGAGTCTCACTCTGTCGCCCAGACTGGAGTGCAGTGGCCGCTCCTGGCCACCGCAGCCTCGACCTGCTGGGCTGCAGCGATCCTTCCGCCTCAGCCTTCCGAGTAGCCGGAATTACAGGCATGCGCTACCACGCCCAGCTGATTTTTGATTTATTGTCGAGATGAGGTCTCGCTGCCCAGGCGGGTCTCGAACCCGCGGGCTCAGGCAATCCACTCACCTCAGCCTCCCAAAGGCGTGGGATTACAGGCTGAGCCACCGAGCCCGGCTCTCTGTTGGTTAAATTTACGCATTCGTTTCTTGCTGTGTTTTAGGCTTTTTGGTACGCATTACCAAAATAATAGGGCTTTATCTTTCAGTTTTGCATAGTCTTCTGGGACAATGAATCATTATAGAAAGCCCAGGGAAGATGATAAAATCTGAAAACTTCATCACCTTCCTGATAACCTGAGTCTGAAAAACTTTATTAGTCAATGGGCTCCTAGCTTACCAGTGAGCTGAAAGCATGCCTCAAAAACTTCAGTTGTCTGTCTACAATACTTGGATATTATAGCAGTAGTAGCTGACGTTTATAGGATGGAAGTGATATAGACTGGTATACTTGAGAGACAACTGACTAGGTAACATCTTTACTTGTGTATTTAACAGGCATTTTAACCTTTTAATGCTTAAAACCGAACTTTTGGTTTCTTCCTCACCTCATACCCACACATCTATTCCTACCTCTGTCCCTTATTAAATGACCAAAAAGCTAGTAGTCAACCTCTGCTATCCACATCCAATCTATTGGTAATTCCTGTGGGTGTATTCCTACATGTATTTGTAATCTGACAATTTCTCATCATTTGTACTGTAACTGTAATCCAGAGTATTCAGAGTATTGTCATTTCTCCTGGATTACAGCAGTAGCCTCATAAATGTCTTCCTTAACCCCCTACTTTGCCCCATGCTTATTTCCTTCTGGTAACTTCCTATAGCAAGTAGAATAAAATAGTCTTCACCATTGCTTGAAAAATCCTTTACAATCTGGCCTCTGCCTACCTCTTTGACCTTATCTCCTACAACTCTTACCAGTCACCTTGGCTTTCCTTGAATGTGTCAAGCTTGTTCCAGCCTCAGGGACTTTGCATTACCTGTTCTCTCTGCCAGGAATCCTTATCCCCTGTAACTTCACACAGCTGCTGACATCGAATCATTCTAGTTGCAGTTCAGATAGCTACACCTTAGAGAGACCTCCCTTGTTTTTCCTAACTAAAATAGTCCTCCACCCATCAGTCTATCTCATTATTCTGTTTCTTTTCTTCTTAGCACTCATTACTGTCACAAATTTTATTATTTATATATTTACATGTTTATTGTTGGTCTTTGTTAACCTATCAGCTTCATGAGGGAAAGAACTATGTGGTCTCTAGTAAGGAAAAAAAAAAGATATTAACTTAGGAAAAGAAGCTGAACTTTACCAAAGGGTAGCACTATCCTTTATAACCAGCTAGAGAATACGTATCAGGCATTCCAACGGAGTTTGGGAGCCAAGACACATAAAGTCCTCTGGGAGAAGTTAAGACTTGCAGGAAAAGGACAAGGGCAACCACACAGCAGAGTTCTAGAGTCAGAAGAGGCAACTTAGAAAAGAAATAAAAGCATAATGGAGAAATGATAAAAGATAAGATTTGAACATTTGTTCGGGGGCAAGTGAGTGAGTCCGTCATAAAATAATTTCCAAATCAAATCCACCCTGGCTATTTCTAGCATTCATTTCCAATAATATACACCTTGACTATGTAGACAGCTTATCTTCATTGGCTTTTTTATTCTCTAGCCCTATTACATAATTTTCTCCCAATATATAATTTTAATGTAAAGATTAAAAACTATATGTTTAATGAAGTCTCATACTGCAAATATATATAAAAAAGGAAATGAATATAAAGTTTAGTTTCAGCTTTTATAAATATTCATAGAGAACCATACTTTAGTTTTGCTTTTTCATTTTTCAGAACCAGGAAATCCAGTGTCTAGACAAAGCTTTTTCCTTAAAAGATGCACTTTGTCTATAGACTAATTACATCAGAAAACTTTCAACTTTGCTTGTTATCTGTAAAATGAGGGAGTAATAACAAATAATAAATTAATATCCCTTCTAGTTTCCTATATAAATGCCTTTTTAAAACCTTGCTACTTGTACAAAGAACTCTTAAAGAAAAGTATGACTACACAAGTGTTTAGTGCTGCTTGTAATTCACATTTAAAGATATCAACAAGATATCACCTTGGCCAAGGGTTTTTTTTTTAAAGATATCAACAAGGGAGATGCCATGTGATAATAAATACTTCTGAATTTAAATACAGACTCCCTTGAGCTTTGCTCACTTTTGTTCTGAGAGAGAAAGCAAGAGTGAGAGAGTAACAGACTGAGAGAAGAAGATACATATGTGCTTTATGAAGAAAACAGCTTTTAAAAATGGCTTAGTAGTATTATGCAGGCTGACTTTTATTTCCTGGTGCCTCTGGCAAACATGGAAAAGTGCATTCTTCCACACAGGCGTTCTTGGAATAAAATGTGCCTGGAGAGTTAGTTTCTTGCTTCATCATTTATAGTACCTATTTTACCTACTAATCTATACCTCACAGGACTATTGAGAGACCTAGCTAATAAAAAATGGTCATAAAGCACTTGGCAAGACCACAACAACTATAAAAAGAAATAAATGCAAATGTGGAAAGGCTTGTCTTTCTGGTATGTACATGAAATCTTTACATGAGGTGATAATATAGTGACTCAAATATTAGGAAATTTTTGGTTTTGCTTTCACAAGCATAGTAGTTTTGTCAGTTGGTTTGCTTCAGTGAGTTGTTTCTAACTTGATTGTAGGCCACCTGATTTAAAACCATCCTTCTAATTCTAATATTAGGCCTCTCCTCACGAGGTCAAGCGTACATTTCTTAATAATTCAAGCCTGCTTATTTAAAGAGGAAGTACATGTTTATGTTGAAAATCATAGAGGTAAATAAGTGGGCTGTATAGTAATCAATGGCTTTATTTATGTCATCAGAGAATCAGAATTAGTGGAACCCACCTGGTAGTTTTATTGAGTAACCACAGTGAGAATATAGTATAATTACTATACACAGTGCACATACTAATGTTCCTGTCCAAGAGGGAAGTGAAGGGAAGATCCAGGAAGCAGTCGCGCAGTAAACAGAAAGAACAGTCAGTTCTTAACAATAAGAACTGACATAGGATTGTTAAGTCACATGCAGACTGTCAAGCTGAATCATGGGTCCAAAAGACTCCTTCCCATTCCAGTCAAGCCCAGCTGTCCTGATTGGCAGTTTCAAAAAGATGGGAAGAGAATACTGGAACAGTGTACAGTGAAAGGCAGGCGAGACTGGATACTTTTTTTAAACAAAGGAAGCAAATAAATTCTCACCAGATTAAGAAGATCTTGATCAGTTCATGGAGATTCCATTCAGCTGCTCTCTCCTTCCGAGAGATTACAAGCAGGAAGTTTTCCTACCAGATACTCGCCTAAGTTTTGGGTCTGTAACATCCAAGAGAAAGATGATGTTCATACTTTCAAAGCCTGAGGACTTTTAGTCCTTGTTTATTTTTATCTTGTTCTTATTTACAGTAGTAAGAAATGGGGAGGGGTTGTTAAATATTTTGGAGTTTTGAATCTCTGTTTATCATTCAAGGGAACTTCTGTTATGGAATTATACCTTTTGACTGAGTTCTCTTTGCTGATATGCTGCATTTTTTTTTTTCTTCCTGAATCGATCATATATCAGAACATATTTGCCTGATTTGCCTAGTTTTCCTTGTTTTGTTTTTGTTTTTTCAGGAAAGCAGAACTTGGCACATCACTACTGTATTTACATCAGGAATAGGGTTGCTTATAGGGTTTGCTGATTTTGTTAGACTATTAGCATCATGTTAGATGCTCTTCAGTTTCCTTCTAGTAAATTCTTTTTTTCTTTTTCTTTTTTTTTTCTTTTTTGAGTTGGAGTCTCACTCCATCACCCAGGCTAGAGTGTAGTGGCACGCTCACAGCCACCCCAGCATTGACCTGCTGGGATCCCACGACCCTTCTGTCTCAGCCTTCCAAGTAGCCAGAACTGTAGGTGCGCTACCACGCCTGTCTAATCTTTTTGATTTATTGTAGAGACAAGGTCTCACCATGTTGCCCAGGCGGGTCTCGAACCCCCTGGGCTCAGACTATCCTCTTGCCTTGGCCTCCCAAAGGGCTGGGATTACAGGCTTGAGCCACCACTCCCGGCCTCCTTCTAGTAAATTCTAATGACATTACTCACTGATGTAATTACTCATTCTTCTGAGAGTATTAAATGGGTGTGAGCGGTGCAGCCATACAATGAAGATTTTATTTATGTGGAGGATCTTGTGGGTGGGGTTAGAAAATTCTTTCCCATGCAATGCCACAGGGTTACACAAACACTGTACTCTTTCTTGAAGCTCAAGGGAGACTCCGCAAAGAATCCTGAAGAAAATTTGACTCCTCTGATCACCATCTGTTGGTGATACTCTGCTTCAAATATTATTTGCTTTTAACTCCAAGAGCTGTTTTAAGTTCTCCAATGTCTGGCAGATTGAGGAACAAAGATAAAGGGGAACAAGCAGAAACTGGTCAGAGGTAAGATATTTTGTTCTACAATGTGAGGTAAATCACCTGAAAAAGGGGGAAGGAGATCTTTTGCTGTGCTGTATTATTTTTGAGAATTTTACTGTCTTTTTCACTAAAAGTGTAAGGCAAGAGAAATTAATATCATGTACAACTTGAATTGTATAAATATTTGAATATGTTCAAATCCACATCTAAATATTTTTGAACATGTCTAATATCTTTAAATTAGATTTAGTAGTAAAAATGTCAAAATTTATCTGAGCCTTCTTGTTTACAAACTGGAAGACAAGATGTTTATTTCAGCTGGCTTTTAAGTCAACATAGGATGCTAGCTCTATAAGCTATAAGATGTGAAAGCAACTCAGAGAAGTATACTTTCAGGAAAGCTATTGCTCCCAAGCCTTCTTCTCTATCTTCCCTATGTTTAAAAAGTATTTCAAGACGGGCTCGGTGGCTCAGCCTGTAATCCTGCGCCTTGGGAGGCTGAGGTGAGTGGATTGCCTGAGCCCGTGGGTTCGAGACCCGCCTGGGCAACTTGGCGAGACTTCCTCTCTACAATAAATGAAAAATCAGCCGGGCGTGGTAGCACATGCCTGTAATTCCTGCTACTTGGAAGGCTGAGGCGGAAGGATGGCCGGAGCCCAGCAGGTCGAGGCTGCGGTGGCCGGGAGCGGCCACTGCGCTCCAGACGGAGTGAAACTCCAACTCAAAAAAAAAAAAACAACAAAAAAAAGTATTTCAGATGTCTTGTTGAGACATGCCTTTAGGTTCAAATTCATGATATTGCTGCATGGCTGCTAAGTATAAAAAGGACAGTATACTTGGAGAATTTTTTCCTTAACAATACTATCTCAGTCATTATTAAAAGGAAGGGCCTGACAAAATAATTTTAAGATAGTTTTTTTAAGGTCTTCAAGAAATTTGACTAGCTGAATACTTTCTATAAAGAATTTTTGCTGGACTTGGTGGCTCAGCCTGAAATCCCAGCACTTTGGGAGGCTGAGGCGAGTGGATTGTCTGAGCCTGAGGGCTCGAGACCCGCCCGGGCAACTTGGCAAGAAGTCATCTCTACAATAAATCAAAAATTAGCCAGGCATGGTAGCGTGCACCTGTAGTTCTGCCTACTTGGAAGGCTGAGGTAGAAGAATCACCAGAGCACAGCAGGTCAAGGTTGTGGTGGCCGGGAGTGTGCCACTGCACTCCAGTCTGGGTGACAGAGTGAGACTCCAACTCAAAAAAAAAAAAAAAAAAAAAGAAGAATTTTTATTCTATAATAAATTAAGGTGGAGATGCTATTAATAAATTTTGCCTACAAACGATAATACAAGGCTTTGCAGAGCTAGGGAATGTCTGACTTGGATACATGTTGACTACAACTCCAGAGGGTTGCCTCTTAAAGCTCATTTCTAATTTAATTGTTTGGAACTCAAAACCTTGATATAAATTGGGAAGTTTACAGCCCACATGCGTTTAGTTAAGTTATATTGAACCAGAAGCCTTATCAATACTATTATTTTCAAAAATACCATTTTAGAATTTATAATGGCTTCTGATTTCACACTCCAAATGGAAAGGAGCTGTCAGAGTCAATACTCCTGGCTATTTAGTAACTCTTCACTTCTGTCTAATGCATATGGATACAATGTACAAGTGGTTGGAGGCTGGGGAGCAAGGAGTTACCATTATGGTTGTCCTAGTACCTTGGAAAACAGGGTAGTTGGCTTATTAAAGGCCCTGACTTTGGATTTCTCCACTCCATTAAATGTATATGGTTATATAAGTCAGGGACTATTTGGGTATGCCTTAGAAAGGTTAACATTTTTAGTGGATACAAAATTGCTTAGTTCATTTTACATGATGCTGTATTTAAAACTAAGCAATCAGGCAGTCTAGTTAAAACTTTCATGAAAATCTAAAAATTCAGAATTAAATATTTTAAAACATTAAAATGTATTCAAAATCAGGTAATCGAATAAGGAATACTTTGGGGTAGGGGATGGGGACACGTAAAAGTAGCCACAAGACCTACCTTTCATCTTGAGGGTTTTTGTTAGGCTGGATGAACTTGGTCTTACGGGGCTTGAGAACCTTCCCAATGTGGAAATATAATAGGATACTCCTCATATAACTGACACTCCAAAGGTATTTAAGGAAAATTGTCTCAAACATTGGAGCACAGTGAAGGGGGAAAAAAAACTTCCTAGGAAATTTATAGCTACAAGTCAGATCTCTCATGGATGTTGTGAAAAATTTCAAGCTGAGAATTTAGTATGAAATGATCCTCAAAACCTAGTTCCCCAGGCATCTACCAGTGAAAAAATGAGTGTCTTCTCCAGAAAATTCATCTTTATTCAGACCTCACCCAATTTCCATATATAAAGCTCCAAGGATTAAATAACATAAAAATAACTCATATATAGAAGAAAACAAGGCACCATAAGTAACAAGCAGTAGGAAAAAAAATCAGATTGTAGATTCAGACCCACAAGTGCTGCAGATATTGGAATTTTCAGAAATAGAAGTTAAAAAGTATGTATGGTAAATATATTTTAAGAAATTAAGGAGAGACTTAAAATATGAGTTAAGAGAAAGCAGATTTAAAAAACAACCAAACAGAAATTTAGAAATAAAAATCACATATACATACCTAATCCTGAATTGTACCTCACATGTTTAAAAGAAAAGGAAACTGAAAAAAAAAAAAAATTAAAAGCTAAATGGATGACTTTAACAGGAACGAGACAAGCTAAAGAAAGAATTAGTGAACAGGAGGATATTTTTGAAATTAACCAGAATTTAGCCCAAAGAGATAAAGAGAGATGCTATGAAAGAGATATTAACAGACACAAAGGAAGGAATGATATGTTTATAATTGGAGTCCCAGAAGTAAAGGATGGAAAGAAGGTCAGAATTTTATAGAACTGATGAAAGTCCCCAACCCATAGTCAAGAAAAACAAAGAAACCAAGAAGATGACTAAAAAGAAAAAAAATACACTTAGATACTTTATAATGAGACTGTGGAAAACTAAAGACCCCCTCCCCCACCAAAAAATATCTTAAATGCAGCCAGAAAGAGGATAATACGTTTCAAGATTGCTTTCAAATTTCAAATTCCAACTAAGGAACCTAGAAGACAGTGTAATGACATTGATAATACGAAGAAGGAAATAACTGTAAACTTAAATTCTTGAAGAAGAATGAGGGGAAAGAAATACATTCCTACTAAAACCAAAAGTGAGAGAATATGCCAGAGCCTACAGTGTACATTCTAGGCATAAATAAAGCAGTCTTAGATAGAAGACCTAAGATGGAAATACAAAAAAGCGCATCATAAGTGGTAAAGTTTTGGGTAAATCTAAACAAACACTGACTGTAAAAAACAACAGCCATGAGGAACTGTAGTTTTGAAGGGGTTTTAAAGGTCTTTGTGATGTATGGGAGAAGGTGAACTCTGCATTCAATCAGTTAAAATTTTCCTGTTACAATTTCTAGGACCACTGCTAAATGATTAGAATCAGCATACATAACTGGAAGGGGTGGGGACAGAAGGGGAAGCATAAAAAACAACCAGTCCTAAAGAAGGCAAAAGAGAAAGAAATAAGAACAAATGGGAAGTACAACATTAGACAGAAGAAGTAAATTCAAATTAAAAGAAATTTTTAAAATATGTATTTTTAGAGACAGGGTCTTCTTGCTTTGTTGCCCAGGCTAGTCTTGAATTCCTGGGCTCAAGCATTTCTTCTGCCTTGGTTTCACTAAGTGCTTGGATTACAGGTGTGAGCCACCATTCCCGGCCTAAATGTAATTTTTTTTCTTTTTTTTTTCTTTTTTGAGTTGGAGTCTCTCACTCTGTCGCCCACTGGAGTGCAGTGGCACGCTCATGGCCACTGCAGCCTCAACCTGCTGGACTTAGGTGATCCTTCCACCTCAGCCTTCCAAGTTGCTGGAACTACGGACATGCACCACCATGCCCGGCTAATTTTTTGATTTATTGTACAGATGAGGTCTCGCCAAGTTGCCCAGGCTGGTCTCAAACCCCTTGGCTCAGGCAATGGTCTCACCAAAGTGCTGAGATTATAGGCGTGAGTCACCACATTTGGCCTACATTTAAATTTATCAGCATTTTAATTCATGGAAATGGTCCAAAAGCTTGGTCTTGGAGCCAAAAATGATCAGACTAGATTAAAAATCAGAATTAAAATTTTTAAGATAAATTCAAAACATAATGATCTGGAAAGTTTGAATATAACAGGTTAAAAATATATATTCTAATACCACGCAAATACTATACAGAAGGAAAAGGGTTTGAACATAACATAATGATAAATGGTTCATTTTACCAGGTAGATTTAAAATTTGTTTAACTGGTATATATGTTATTATACAACCCCAAACTATATAAAGCAAACACTGACAGAATTATAAATTGAAATAAACAAATCCACCATCATATTAGGATATTTTAACCCACTTCTCTCATTGAACTATGTCAAGCAGATGCAAATTTAGTAATAGAAGATGTTAACAACACAATCACCATAGTTTATCAATGACATATTTTTAGAACACTGTACCTAAAAGTTGCAGAGTATATATTATTTACAAATCCACATAAGATTTAAAATAAGTCTCCAAATATTTTAAAAGATTAAAAACTTATAGACCATGTTCTTCGGCTGTTATGGTCTGAAAAATGTTAGTATCAATTGTCCAATAGGAAATATCATTGCTGAAATATGATCTTGAGAAGATCTAAGGCTAATCTGAAGTTTTGTTCTTTGTACATGTCTCTGTTAGTCATATGGGAAGTTATATATGAAATGAGTGTTACTTAAATTATAACCACTGGTTTCATGAAACATATTACCAAGGTAAGTGTATACTAATTTTTTTCTAATAATTTTAACAAATCATGCATGTGAATCATGTATATCTATGTTTTATTCCTTTTATCTCAGTAGTATCAGAATAGATAAATTTCTTCATTATGGTCAGCCTAACAGCTAGTTTACAAAGATTTGCTTTCAGGTGTGCATGTACAGTATTTTCCCTCCATATGCTTAAAGTAAATGGAATAAATAACAATTTTATATTATGCAGGGTATGACTGTCACTTAAAAAGTAACAAACTCAACAATGGATGGGAAAATTGTTGTATTACTCTTTCCTCTACCCAATTTAAAAACTCCTCAATGTAGGCACTCCAAGTAGAGTTCCTTCCTTTGGAAAGAATTAATTATAATGAAAGGAGAAGTCTGAGAAATTCAGTAACACTTGGAAGAGAAGTAGTTTTTAGTTTACAGAATTTTTTTTTCAAGGCTTTGGAGTATGGTAACTTCTTAGGTAGAAAAGCTTTATGGGGGAGAAGAGTGCGTGTGGCTTGCTTAATTGTGAAACTGAAATTCACAAAATAATTTCTCCAAAGATAACACAAACTTATAGCACTTTTTGTTTTACTTGAACATCACACTGCTCATGTGATGTACAAGCAATAATTCCCATTTCACAAATGTAGGAACCAAGAAACTGAATTTGTGTCTCACCCAAGTTAGGCTATGACACCACATTATGATAAATATGGTTGTTTTTTGTTTCCCAGTTATGTTCCATTCTCATTTTTGACTAATAGGGCAATGGCTAGATACCTCATATTGCTGACCAAGTAAGTAACACTCCATTTTGGCAAGAACGTTTACGATAATTTTAGATGAGTTTAACTTCAGGTTTTTGATTCTAAGTTCTTCATTTTATTCCTGAGACTCCTTGACTGACTTTTATGTCTCATGACTCACACTACATTCATACCACATTTGGTTTTCTCTCATTATTTTACCTTCTGCGTGAATAAAGTGTGAAGCAACACCCGTCTGGACGGAAAACACTGGCTGTGTGTCAAGAAGGCCTTCCCCAGCAGATCTCTTTGAAACAGCCAGGCCGTGCACAGTCTTTTGGGTATCCATTACTAGACTTTGTCTACATCTCCTCTCAGTAGAAATCCTACGTGTGAGCAGGGGAGAGGCAGTAGGAGTTAGAAGCACATGACCGGCATCAGAAAGCTCTGCCCTGATTTCCGGTCTTGCCATTACCCGCTGGTTTCTCCACCTTCAGAATGCCGAGGAAGGTATCCATCATAGAGCTAGGGCAAGCACGGAGGGAGCCAATGCACAGAACAGGCTTAACACGTGCGTTGTGCTCTGTCAGTCGGTCTCTCCCACCCTCATCCTTCCACGAGGCCCCCAGCCCCGCCGACCTCCTCTGGACCGCCAGTCCGCGAGGTACGCCAGGACAAGAACGCGTTCAAATGCTAGTCCCTGGCTGATGTCGCAGGCCGTGGTATAGGAATGTCTGTCTCCCATATGTGCAGGCAAGTGGCGCGCCACCATTTGGCGACTTGCCGGGGCTAAGTAGCAGGTGCACACGCCTGAACATTCCTGGACCCGGAGCGGGTAGCTCTGGGTTTCAGAGAGCGGGACCCAGGCCGCAGCTGGGGCGGGGCAGGCTCCCGGAGCATCAACGCGAGCGCGGGATGTGCGCTCCGAAATGCAAGCCCCCGATTCCGCGTGCACGTGATGCGAAAGCATGCAAGTCGAGGTACTTTTCCAGGTACTCCGCCGTCTGGGGGTGGCAGCCCAGACGCCCCGGAGCCTGGGCCGGACCCAGACAGGACGCCGGCTGGCCCGGCGCCGAGAACACCGGGGCACCTTGCCTTTCGGCCT
>NW_007233288.1:117384-129030 GCF_000164805.1 Carlito syrichta | reverse complement strand
GTTCCTCCCGAGTGTGTCAGACGGGCCCCGTCCGGGGGGGGTGTGTGGGGGGGGGTGTCCGGGAGGGAGGCCGCGCTGAGGTGCCGCGGTTATTATTTAAAAGTGCTTTCCTGGCATTATTCTTTACCGTTTCTTTTTCTTAAGTGCATTTATCGGTTTTGTCTTGGACGTTTTCTTCTGCTGTGTCTTCCTATAAAATTCAATCGATCTGTGATGCTTGTTTATTCGGGCCCCGTGTGTATGCATGGTGCTTGCAAAATGGTATCCAATTAGATGATACTTTAACGTGTGCGCTGAATGACTATTTTTCTTCAGGAGAAATATTTTTCTTCTGGGTAAAAAGCAATTTAAATAACGGTGATGATTTTGTTTCTAGGTGTCTTGGAGGCATGAGTTTTATATTTTTCTCCTGAAACTTACTTTGGGGAGAATTCTTTCTTTCTTTATCTACCCTTCACTCCTTCCCACCCCCAACCAAAGTTTAAAATGATGAATATCGTGGCTATTTGTATTACTGTAAAAGGCCTTTCAAATTTCACAGAGGTAAAACTGAATTAATATTTAAGTTTTACACCTAAGAGAGAGTCTAGAAAATACTAGGAAAATTATGTGTTTAGAATGATTTTCCTTGGTACACAGGGTGAGTTAAAAAAAAAAAAAAGAGTATACTTTCTGACTTAAATTGTATTATGACGGAGGAAGTCATCTGAGTCCAGACTATTCCCACTGAAACAAGTTAAGGCTGGGAGAGGTGGCTCATGCCTGTAATCCCAGCACTTTGGGAGGCTGAGACTGGAGAACTGCTTGAGCCCAGGAGTTCCATACCAGCCTGGGCCACATAGCAAGACCTCCCCTCTGCAAAAAAGAAAAAAAAATGAGCCAGGGATGGTGGCTTGTGCCTCTAGGCCCAGCTACTCAGGGTTCTGAGGCAGAAGGATCACCTGAGCCCAGGAGGTGGAGGCTGCAGTAATCTGTGATTGTGCCATTGCACTCCGACCTGGGCAAAAGAGTGAGACGCAAACTGAAAAAAGAAAAACAAACAAGAACAAACAAGTTAATAGTGGGAGGGCTGAGGAAATGTGTATTTGCAAATTAATTTATATGTCTTGTCACTTCCTATATTTCCAGATTCATATCTTGTAACAAAAATTTTAAAAATCAGCTGGGCTCGGTGGCTCAGCCTGTAATCCCAGCGCTTTGGGAGGCCGAGGTGAGCGGATTGCCTGAGCCTGCGGGTTCGAGACCCGCCTGGGCAACTTGGTGAGACCTCATCTCTACAACAAATCAAAAATTAGCTGGGCGTGGTAGCGCGCACCTGTAGTTCCAGCTACTTGGAAGCCTGAGGCAGAAGGATCGCTGGAGCCCAGCAGGTCGAGGCGGCCGGGAGCGGCCACTGAACTCCAGTCTGGGTGACAGAGTGAGACTCCAACTCAAAAAACAAACAAACAAAAAATTTTTTTAAATCAATGCTTCTTTGGAAGTCAGAGCTGGCATTGGTTTCTTGAAGGAAGTATATATTAAAAACAGCCAATATACAGACACTAAGGTCTTGTTAGCAGGAATAACTGAGAGGGATTAACACTATGGACGTTGCTGTGTCAGACTTTACTTAATCTTCTACCTTTTGATAGAAAGAGAAGTTAAAACAACTATATTTTGAAAAGATGTCTCAATATTTTTTAATTCACTTTTTGAAATCTAATGTTTCTTTGAAATTTGACTAATGAGACAAGTTAGTAAAAAAGTCAATAAATTCTGAATGCTAAGCAGCCTTACAGTTTCTAGTGGGGAAGTCTAATATGGAGACAGATGGCTAGTTTCCCCAAAGATAATTAATATAAAAGGTTTGTTTCTTTTTAAATTATGTATGTATGTATTTATTTATTAATTATTGTAGACAGGAGGTCTCGCCATGTTGCCCAGGCTGGTCTCGAACTCTTGGGTTCAGGCAATCCTCTTGACTTTGCCTCCCAAAGTGCTGGGATTACAGGCATGAGCCACTACACCCAGCTTTTTGTTGTTGTTGTTAGCTTTGGAGTCTATGAGTAGTCTGCTACTTTAAACATGCTTAAATATAGTAAATGCATCTCAATAAAAGTATAAAAAAGTATCACATTCTTGGAGCATTATAAATGTTGAGTGGTCACTGAGAACAAGGCAGGTGGGACCAGGTATTCATCATTTACTCTTATATTGCAAATCCTTTGAAGAAAGCCAGAGAGTCTGTGTCAATCTCTGTTGACGGAGTATAGAGACACTTAGGGACATACTGGCTTCCCCTTTTTGATTCAGTAAGATAAGATCAATGCTTTGCATTTTTTTTTTTTAAGTCGGATTCTCACTCTGTTGCTTAGGCATGCTCACCACCACTGTAGCTTTGACCTGCTGTGCTCAGGCAATCCTTCTGCCTCAGCCTTTTAAGTAGCTGGAACTACAGGCACATGCCACCACGCCCGGCTAATTTTTTTGATTTATTGTAGAGACAAGGTCTCACCAAGTTGTCCAGGCTGTTCTCGAACCCCTGGACTCAGACAATCCTTTCTCCTTAGACTCCGAAAGTGCTGGGATTATAGGCTTGAGCCATCACACCTGGCAATGCTTTTGCATTTTTATATCACTTAATATTATAAAGTACTTGCACATATGCTATTAGATTTATAATCCTCACAATTATTGAAGTGGACAAGTTACTTTATAGGTGAGAAAACAGTTTCAGAGGTTAAATGCTTTGCCCCAAGTCTCAGACCTCGTCTTAGTTCTCTTGAGTTGTTAGTCTGGGGAAAACATTTTCATTGTTATTTCTGTTATACTGTAGACATGTAATTACATGGACTATATTGAGACATGAGCAAGATTAGTTTTAGAACTAAGAAAATAAAAGTTTCATAGAGATGCTTATTTGTCATAGGAAATAAATACAACTAACAAAACTTCTTTTCATTTAGGGCAAATCCAGAAAGAACCTTTGACTTGATACTGAAAGTGAAATGTCATTCTTCTGAAAATGAAGGTATGTGTGTTCTGTTAATTCTTAAAATAATTGATTGAGGCCGGGCATGGTGGCTCATGCCTGTAATTCAGCAATTTGGGAGGCTGAGGTGGGAGGATTGCTTGAGCCCCAGCAGTTCAAGACCAGGGCAACATAGCGAGACCCTGTCTCTAAAAAATAAATAATAAATAATAAAAATAATAATTGATTGAATCTGTCAACACAAGTGTTAATATTGTAGACTGCTGGAACCTTATGGTAACAGGTAAAGAATAGTACTAAATGTGTATTCGGCATTGACTGTCTCAAGTAACTGGTAATAAAATAGATGTTAGGTCTTTGTCCTGGGGTTGTGGAAATAATTAATGCTATCTGTGCAGCTTGAGTTTCAGGTATGTGTTAAACTGTTATAATTTACAACTCAATTTTGCCATTCATTGATACACTTATTGCTAGTTTTGGTAAAGAGCATGTCTTTTCATTCTTTTTTCATTTGTGTTTGAAAATTTAGTGTCTTTTTTAAAGCATGAGTGTAAATTCTCCTGCCAGTACCAATGGGAACTACACCAATTTCCTTCCAATGTTTCCGGAATGCAGAATGCAGATTGAGTAGCTCCTTCCGTTGGATTTACTCCAGAAACAGCACTTTCAGGGGGAGGTAAACAATAGTGTGGCATTACTTGGAAGGGTTTCAGCTGTCAGTTTTGTACAATTTCCTGAAAAGATAAGAGCACAGTACTTTAATATGACACTTTTTAATCATTTCCCCCCTACTTTTGTCATATTGTACATGTGCATGGGGACAGGGGTAGCAGATAAGAATAAGGAATATCTCTTTTTACTTGCTTTCTTTTAATGTGTTCTTCATGTTTCATCTTCCTGGATGTCTGTGTATGACTTTACTTGCGGTGTACTTAAACTCTAGATAACATGATGATTAAGTGTGGGATTTTGTGAAGACTAGTTGGCCATCTTAAACCCTTGGTGGAAAGTCTGCTGACACTCTTAGCTCCGGAAACTGGCCAGCAATTACATACTCTTAAGCAATTTGGAGCTGCACACCTTAAAATAGAGGAGCCCAACCCAGCTGTGTTAAAATGGGCATGGCTAATTTTAGGTAGGGAGTCACACATTCCTGGGCTCCACCAGCCCTGTCTGTTATACCTCTGGCCTATTTGAGCTTAACAGCTGTAGTCAGGCTTGTCTACTGGCAAGGAGTGATCTTAAGTTGCAGGGAGCATTTTCTGACTAAAGAGGTTATATTTTATTGTCCTGGATGCAGTAAAGTTTGTTTGTGTTCTCTTCAGGCTCAAACGAGTACTCTTTGCAGAATGGAGATATATATATTTTTTTTGAGTTGGAGTCTCACTCTGTCGCCAGACTGGAGTGGCATGCTTCTGGCCACTGCAGCCTCGACCTGCTGGGCTCCGGCGATCCTTTTGCTTCAGCCTTGCAAATAGCTGGAACTACAGGCACGTGCTACCACGCCCGGCTAATTTTTCGATTTATTGTAGAGATAAGGTCTCACCAAGTTCCCCAGGTGGGTCTCGAACCCGCGGGCTCAGGCAATCCATTCACCTTAGCCTCCCAAAGCGTGGGGTTACAGGCTGAGCCACTGAGCCTGGCTGCAGAATGGATATATTATGTGTAATGGATACCCAAGTGGATACATTATTTTTTCAGATCCAATTTAAATCTATTCTGTAGTGTATTTATGGTATGAATTAATTTTTGAAAATACCTGCCATATAACATTACCTAAGTTATGTGAAGTAAAGCTCACTTGATGTTGTTTGTAAAACAGGCTAAATTCGTTTGGAAAACAGATTCTCTCTCTATATATTTATATATTTTTGAATTGGACTCTCACTCTGTTGCCTGGCTGGAATGCAGTGGCACAATTACAGCTACTGTAGTCACAACCTGCTTGGCTCAGGTGATCTTTCTGCCTTAGCTTTCCAAGTAGTTGGAACTACAGGTGCACACCATTATGCCCAGCTAGTTTTTTTTTTTTGATTTATTGTAGAGATGAAGTCTCACCAAGTTACCCGAGCTGGTTTCGAACCCCTGGCTCAGGCAAACCTCTTGCCTCTGCCTTCCAAAGTGCTGGGATTACAACATGAGCCACTGTACCTGGCTGGATTCTCTATAATTTTAAATGCATACTAAAGTGATCTTGATAAAAAGATCAGTCTTCCTTATATAACAGCTGATCTGTATATGATTCAGAGAGATTGTGACCTTTTTATAAGGACTTTTGAGTGGTTTACTACTTGATTGCTTCATTTTTTTTACTTTTCATAAACTAGTTATTCCAGTTTGTATCTTTTACTTCTGCCCTACTTTTATTACCTTCTTGTCTTTTTGCTGTTGTTATTGCTTAAATCATTATGCTTTAGAAACATCTTCTTTTGTATTTTAGCAGTTTATTCATCCTAGTAAAGTTGGAGATATAATAAATGGTTAAAGTAAACAATTTTGGCTTCTCTGAAGGCAGTGATTAATCCAGTCTATATGGCTAATTGGCAGAAAATTTTAAAGATTTTTTTGAAAAGCTAAACTCAGTGATGTAAAAAGCATTAATTTCTTTTTTTTGATTATGATCATGTGAGAAAATATTTGAATATAAATTATATGCGGTCCAGATTATATTTTATAAACAGAAATACAGTGTGTTCTCTAAATAAAACTGAATCCAGCCGGGCTCGGTGGCTCAGCCTGTAATCCCGCGCCTTTGGGAGGCTGAGGTGAGTGGATTGCCTGAGCCTGCGGGTTCGAGACCCGCCTGGGCAGCGAGACCTCATCTCTACAATAAATCAAAAAAATCAGCTGGGCATGGTAGCGTATGCCTGTGATTCCGGCTACTTGGAAGGCTGAGGCGGAAGGATCGCCGGAGCCCAGCAGGTCGAGGCTGCGGTGGCCGGAAGCGGCCACTGCACTCCAGTCTGGGCGACCGAGTGAAACTCCAACTCAAAAAAAAAAAAAAAAAAAAAAACTGAATCCAATATAATTCCACCTGAAATGATTACTGAGGTTTTTCCTTGTGGTTATACACGGTAACTCAGCAGATCTCCTACTCCATCATTTCTCTTTAGGATTTGCATATGACTACTATTTCAGGGTCTAGCTAGTTATAACTTTTTGTGCCCTAAAAAGTAATGCTATCAATAACTAAGAGAGCAATACAAATAAAATTTTATGACAAATTGGGGTTTGATGTTTCTGTAATCGTTTATGAATTTTCTGCTTTATTGTTAAATCTTAAATGGAAAAATATATGCAAATTATTTAAAGTTATTGGACTATTTATATTTAATGTCAATGCCTATTTGTTTTAATAAGAATCTGATATGTGTATTAGCTTGTTTAAAGTAGGATAATTTTTTGTTTTGCTATCATTTAGATGAACATGGATAAAATTCTTATATAGTAATAGACTGGGAAAATAAAACATATAAATTAGGATGCTTTGGGGGTACTATAAAACTGATTTAAATAATAAGGAAGTGAGAGTTCATCTGAGAAGGAGTCAAAGATCCAGGTTCTTTTTGCATCTCGGCTCTGCCACTCACAGTAATGGTATCATTGGAAGGCTTAGATTTCTTGTGGTTACAAGATGGCTGTCAGGAGAAGTTGGATCTCTACTTTGTTGTTTCTGACTATGGGGGTGACAGACACTGACTTTTCATGGCTTTCTCTTTAGAGCCAGAAAGTTTATTTCTCCAGATCCTCTAGAAAACTTCTACTTGGATCTCAGTGGTCTAAGTTGACCTGGTCTTGACCATTCATGAAATAGTAATTGATTGAGTAGAGGTGGAGGAGTGGATGACAAGATTATTAAGACTGAATTATTTAAAAAATAGCAAAAATAGATTTTGGGCAATCAAAATGTTCTTAGTAAAAGAACTCTCAGAATACTGGTTTAGATCACTGAGTATGATCGACTCCAAATCCATCCAAGTTGCTGCAAAGTCCATATAATTTGTCCATCTTTATGGCTGCATAATATTCCATTGTGTATATGTACCACGTTTTCTTTATCCAGTTCAGCTACGGTAGGCAACATGGTTGGTTCCATGTTTTTACTATTGTGAATAGAATAAACATACGTGTACAGGTATCTTTTTTGTAGAATGATTTGAGTTCCTCCAGGAGGGGCATACCTCATCAACAAGGGTACCTGCATAATCAATGTTTGTATACTTAACCCTGAATTGTACCCCACATCTTTATAATTTAAAAAAAAAAGAAAGTTTTAAAGTGCTGGAATCAGACTGTCTGAATTAAAATTTCAGCTCTGTCACCTAAAAGAAAAAAAAGAATATTGGTTTATTTTTGATGATTATTTGACCAAATAGAAAATATACTCAGGAAACCTTGTTTCATATTAAGATTGATGATGTTATGTTAAGATATTTGGCATGTTTCTTTTTTTCATTTTTTAAATAGATAAGTTTAAATTCTTTCAATTGCCTTGTGAATAACCTAGATCATAAGTATCTTCAGAGATGAATTGTTATTAAGTTCTAGTTAGTGGTTTGAAATGGCATTAGTCTTTAACATATAACTTGATACAGCTAGCTCTGGTAAGATTGTGATCTTTATCTGAACTATTGTTATTTGGACTTGTTTCAAAGGCATTACGTTGATTTTTTTTTAAACAACACATTTTAGAATACCTTGGAGAATAGTTTATTAGGTTCATATGGAAGGCCTCACAAATAAAACTTACAGTGAGACTGGAGTTGGTAGTGTTTCCCTAGAGTGTCCCCTGTGTGTTAGTGGAATTGGTTCTGGTGGTATCTAACAGACTGATTGTGGCATCTCTGAATGGAGGTTTCCCTGGAAGTGCAACCTCCCAGTCACTTTTGCTCCAATTGTCCAATGGTGAGGTGCCAAAATTTATTTCTTAATGCTCTTTCTGGTAGATCTCCAAGCTAACTGTGATTACCATTCTTCTTTTTGCTGTCTTTCTTCCTTCTCAGCAGGCAGGGAAGTACAGCCAGCAGTGATGGCTGTAACACAATTCTGTTGATAGAATTTATTGTAACCATACTGCCTTCACTTTTCCGAAGTGACTCAAGACTTCAGGGCAATGAAAAGTAGACCTTCCTCAATAAAAGAGGAGGCGTGCCTGCCTTCTCTAAGTGTTTCTCTTCTAGGCAGTGGCCTCAGTATTCTAGCTTTTTCTTTTGTTGTTAGTTTATTCCACGTAGTAGTATTAGTAGCAGTAGCAGCTCATACTTACATAGTACTTACTCTGGGCCAGGCCCAATACACAATTTAATGTACAATTTAAGCCTCCCCAAAATCTTATGAGATAGGAAGTGTTTTTCTCCATTTTATACACAAAGAAACCAAAGCACAGAGAAATTATGAAACTCACCTGGGGTAGTCCGGCTCTAGAGTCCATATATATGTATATTTTTGATTTGGAGTCTCAATCTGTCACCTAGGCTGGAGTGCAGTGGCACACTCACGTCTACCCCAGTGTTGACCTGCTGGGCTCTGACTATCCTTCCCCCTCAGCCTTTCAGGTAGCCAGAACTATAGGCACGCGCTACCACACCCAGCTAATTTTTGATTTACTGTAGGGACGAGGTCTCGCTAAGTTACCTGGGCTGGTCTTGAACCCACAGGCTCAGGCAGTCCACTTGCCTCGGCCTTCCAAAGTGCTGGAATTACAGGCTGAGCCACTGAGCCTGGCCCAGAGTCCATATTTTAATCACTGCTCTGTTGCCTCTCATTGCATAGTGACTTCACATAAGCTCAGTATAGGCGGTTCCATCATGTGAGGAAATACTTGAGTATAAAATATATGTGGTGCAGATGATTTTTTTTCTTAACAGGAATACAGTGTGTTCCCTAAAACTAAGTAATCCAAATAATTTTACCCAAAACAACTACTGAATTTTTTTCTTTGTTATAGGCCCTAACTCAGCAGGTCTCCCTCCTTAACACTTTTCTTTTTTGGGATTTACATCTGCAAATTTAGAGGATTTTTGGTCTAGCTGTTTGTTAGTACCTTTAAAACATCTTTAGCAAATCTTGTTTTCTTTATTACTTTCTCTTTACCTAGAACAATTCCTCTTAGGAACAAATTCCCCTTTGCTGCCAGCTTTTCAATTTGATCAGCCCATCTAACCAGTATCAAATTACCCATCTTTCTTATTTGTAGCTCATTTTAGCAGTTTAACTGCCTTTCACTTTTAAGTCAGAATCGTAAGCCAAAGAATTCTAACTTAATACATTTGATAACTTTTTGTCTATAGTGATACTGTTTACATTTGAATCTACACATTTTGCCTGTTTGTATTTTAGCACTTGTGCTTTTGTCTCTAATACAGTCATTTATAGATATATATTCAAATATCTTGCCCTACTTGAAGTAAGCTCTTCATGAACCACAACTTACTAATTTTTATCCTTAAGAAAAAACTTATCTTATCTGGAATGTTTAATATTTGCAGAATGAATAAAATAAATTGGACCTAGCTTAATGCCTGACCATTGAATAAACAAATGTTGACTAAATTAATTCACAGAGAGCTGCTTGTAGAAGTGATCTTAATTGTGTATTTGTATGACAGTAGCAGAGATATTAGAAATGTATGTCCACATATGTCTTGGACTGAGCTGTTTTGAGATACCCTGTGCTCAAGCTCTAATTTGGCACTCACATCTCCTCTCCTCACATCACAAGATTTATATGAATAGTTGCCATACATATATGTGCATAGCCGAGCACAGTGGCTCATACCTGTAATCCAGGCACTTTGGGAGGTGGAGGCAAGAGATTGCCTGAGCCCAGGGGTTTGAGACCAGCCTGGGCAACTTGGTGGAGCCTCTTTTCTACAATAAATTAAAAAAAAAAATAGCTGGGTGTGATGCTGTGCACCTGTAGTTCCAGCTATTTGAAAGGTTGAGGTGGAAGGCCCTCCTGAGCCTAGCAGGTCAAGGTTGTGATAACTGTTGAGTGTGCCACTAAACTCCATCCTGTGTGACAGAGTGAGACACTCAAAAAAAAAAAAAATTACATATATATCTGTGAGTTTTATCTTAGAACCCATCTACAACCACTCACCTATATCAAAACCCAACAAAACCCTAATATTTAGAAAGTAGAACTTTGATGAATTGTACAGACAATAAAGTAGTGTAGGAGATATTGCAGTGTTGTCTAACATGAGACAAATCTGTGAGTAAAATGTGGTTACTGTGATAGTTGTTTTTTCTATAGCTTTGCAATCCCCCTACTGGGAATATACCCTGAAGAACTCAAATCACTCTATCACAAAGATACCTGCACATGAATGTTTGTCGCAGCATTGTTCACAATAGCAAGAACCTGGAACCAACTATGCTGTCCATCAAAAGTGGACTGGATTAAAAAAATATGATACATATACACAATGGAATCCTATGCAGCCATAAAAAAGAACAAAATCATGAATTTCACAGCAACCTGGATGGAACTAGAGTCTATAATACTGAGTGACCTCTCACAGAAACAAAGATCTGAGTATCACATGTTCTCACTCATATAGTGGACCTTGATCATCCAACGCACTACCATAAGAAAATGACTGACAATGGTGGGAAACTATGGGGGAGGAGGGGAAGAGGGATGGGACTAATGGTAGTAAACATCTGTCTGGGGATGGGGAGACACCTCTTATCAACAAGGGGGTCTGAACGAAGCATATTTGTATACCTAACCCTTAACTGTACCCCACAATATCATAATAAAAAATATTGATTTAAAAAAAAAAAGAATTCTTTCTGAGTCCTTCTCAATTAAGATGGACTAGGATAAATTAGAGTAACCTGGACTGAAAGTATTAACTTTATATTAGAAGTTTCTGAAGAAAATGAAACTGTTTTATTCTCTCTAACTTACTAACCGGGGACAAAATTTAATGTGATTCTTCATAACCATATATTTGGGTTATGCCCTTTTTGATTTATGAAAACATTTAAGAAGATCTGTACTTTTATATTTTGGCTTGGGGTATTTTGTCCTCCTTCACAAGTGTAAAAAGCAAATCAGATCTCACTGTTCAATATTTGTTGATTATTACTTTCATAGTTATTCCACAAAGTTTATATTTAATGGGTTGAGGATAACTTTCTCATTAGGTATTTTCCTTGCTTACATGTTCTATATTTTTGCTGCTTTAATTTAAGGTGAGTTTTGGTTTTAGTGTTAATGACTCCCACTGTCGGATGGTGAGAGGCTGCAGGGCCTTCGCTGTGAATTTCACAGTGGTATGCTCTCAGACTGTTGTTTGGTCACTGCTGTGTTGCTAGCAGTGCAACAAGTTTGTTCAGGTTTTTTCTTGAAACGTTGTTTTCTTGACTTTCAAGATGATATGTTCCTGATGTGTGTGTGATAATATTCTTTCATTTGGAGATTTTTCTTATGCTCAGATAATAGCCTCTTTTATTTTTCTACAAGTTTTTATTTTTTATTTGCAACTTAAAAGCCAATACTGTTTATAGCATACTATAATAGGTATTTTTGGGGCACTTTAAGCAGTAGCCATGGTGTTTTATATAACGACGAGAATATCACACTTAATCTCTTTGATTTTTTTTTTTTTTGAGTTGGAGTCTCACTCTGTCGCCCAGACTGGAGTGCAGTGGCCACTCCCGGC
>NW_007233288.1:95953-117364 GCF_000164805.1 Carlito syrichta | reverse complement strand
ATCCACTCACTTTAGCCTCCCAAAGGCGCGGGATTACAGGCTGAGCCACTGAGCCCGGCTTATCTCTTTGATTTTTAATCAGTTCCAGAATAATCCTTCTTTCATAGAAATAAGTTTAAATGTTTAACATTCAAAAAACTTTTCCTACTTTCAAACTGGAAGCTAGGATAGTTTTTTATAACTCCTTAGAAGGGAAGTTGCTTTGATGCCTTTGGCAATTCCTAAGGCCCTTCTCTCTCACCTTGCAGGTGCCCTGAGGTAAAGAGTCTTACCGTGAACTTGATACAGGCCTGCTCCCCCCAGGCCCACTTGTTTTTAAAATTGCCTCCCTTCTTTCTTATGTAGTAGATCCTCAGGTGTACCCCACAACACTAAAATAAAAATAAAATAAAATAAAAGAACCTTCCTTTTTACTGCTCTTCAAATAACTTAAAAGTATTTATCTGATTAAAGTAGTTCACAGTGAGATGTGAACAACTGATAGAAAACCCTCAGGGGAACGTTACATTTTTTAAAAAATGATTAATTTTTAAGGGGAAATTTGAATTTTAAAGAAAACCTTGTAAACTCAAATTAATTAAAAAGATGAAGTTTACTATAGTGGAAAGATCTATGAATAGGGGATAAAATGAACCTCTGTCAAATTCTGGTTAGGTTTTGCCATCTTTCCCCCATATATATTGATACCCCTTTTTTAAAATTTGTGATTAACAGCTTTAGTAAGTATATTTAGTCAGATATTTGTTCAGTGAATTTCCCCTCCAGCCCTCCCTCTCTCTCCTCTTCTCTTTCTCCTTCCCTCCCTCCTTCCCTTCCTTCCTTCCTTTGGAATCTCACTCTGTTGCCCAGGCTGGAGTATGCTGGCACAGTCACAGTTCACTGCAGTCTCAACCTCCTGGACTCAGGCTTTCCTGCCACCTCAGCCTCCCTAGTAGCTGGGACTGCAGGTGCACTCCACTACGCCTGGCTAATTTTTTTATTTTTTTGTAGAGACCAAGTCTTGCTATGTGGTCTAGGCTGGTCTTGAACTCCTGGGCTCAAGCATTCCTCTCACCTTGGCCTCCCAATGTGATGAGATTACAGACTTGAACCACCACCATGACTGGCTCAATGAATGAATTTTACTCATTAATAATTTTTTTTTTGGTTAAAATTCTCAGTTAATGAAATAAAGCGATAACATCATGGTTACAAAGCCTTATTTATCAGTTTATTTTCTCTGATTAGGCTTCCAGTTAGATGTTTTACAGAAATAGAAATAAAAACTATTTATTTGACATTTATAATATGTTAGGACATGTGCCAAGAGACTACATATCTCATTTATCTTCACTGCAATCATAAGAGTTAGAGCCTGTTATTCTTTTCATAAAGATGAGGAAATTGAGACTCAGAAAGGTTAAGCACCTGGCCCAAAGTTCACAGTTTTAAGAGGTAAGATTAGGATTTGAATCTGTTTCCATCATGCTAGAATCTGAGCTCTTAACCATGACATTGTGCTACCTTTAAAACAATCATCTTTTTCTAATAGCAGTGAAATCATTTGCAGCAATTTTAGAAAAGCTCTGACTAATGCTAGTCTTGACCAGAAGTGTTGTGATATTATGTTAATTCCTAACAGATGTCAGAAGACCACGAGAATAAGAGCTTAAACACCATAGGAAGTATTTTGCCATCTCATTTATTCAGTTAGTGTTTGAGTGCCAATTATTTGTCAGGCACAGATGAAGTGCACTTAAGATGATGGCTGTCTTGAAGGGAAATGCCAGTTTCAAATCAATGATTGTAATAGAGTAGTGAAGGCCGTGGTAGAGGTTGTACAGTGTAGAGGGCTGAAGTAGGAAGGGGGTGCCTGACTCAGTTCAGTGTGTATGGGGCATATGGGGAACAGTAGAAGAGTGGGGAGATCCAGGAGTTAGTTATGAGGGGATGGAGTGGGAGACAGTTACACATCTTGTCAGTTCTTAGTTGGGTGTCAGATGGTTACCTTTTTCTAAAGTTAGTTGGAATTTTACTTCAAATTCAAAACCTTGTGTGAAAAATTAGGAGTAAAGAATATATTGACTGAGTGTGGTGGCTCATGCCTATAATCCAGCACTGTGGGAGGCTGAGGAGGGAGGATTGCTTGAGCCCAGGAGTTCAAGATCAGCCTAAGCAATATAGCAAGACATCATCGCTACCCCCCAAATAAATAAATAAATAAATAGCTGGGTGTTGTGGTATGTGCCTATCCTATATAGTTCCAGCTACTGCAGTGGGCAGTGATCCCATTACCGCATTCCAGTCTGGGTAACAGAATGATATCCAATAGATATTTATATCTATTGGAGAAGATCAGTAGTTACTCTCTGTGCTACAGTGTAACCTGCCTTAACAGGGGGTTGTTGCGTTTAGTTTGTTTACTTAAAACCTTAAACAGTGTCTGACCCATAATTTGTGCTCAGTGAATGTTTGTTGAATTGTTGAAGAACTGAATAAGATATTGAGATGACTTTTAAAGAAAAGGAATGGAAATTATTTAGGATATTCAGGGTTTAATAATGGTCTTAAGTTTCCTTTCCTTTTTAAATGTATAATTATATTGTTAAGCAGGTAAAAATTGTGAAAGTGAAGCTACAGAAGTAAACGTGGGAGTAGGGCTGTCTTCATATATACCTAGAAAAGAAATTGCCAGGTTGTATGTAGTTCAACAGAAGAATGGATAAAGAAAATGTGGTATATATACTCAATGAGATATTATTCAGCCTTGAAAAGGGAGATTCTGATGGGTGCAGTGGCTTACACCTGTAATCCCAGCACTTTGGGAGGCTGAGGTGAGAAGATTGCCTGAGCCCAGGGATTTGAGCCCAGCCTGGGCAACTTGGTGAGGCCTCATCTCTATAATAAAAAAAAGTAGCTGGGTGTGGTGGCGTGTGCCTGTGGTTTTAGCTATTTGGAAAACTGAGGCAGAAGGATCACCTGAACCCAGCAGCTTGAGGCTGCAGTGGCAGTGAGTGTGCCACTGCACTCCAGCCCTGGCGACAGAGTGAGATTCTTACTCAAGGGAAAAAAAGAAAAGAAAAGAAAAGAAAAAATTCTGCCATTTGCTACAACATAGAAGAATGTGAGGACGTTATGCTAAGTGAGATATGCCATAGAAATATTGCATGATCTCACTTATATGTATAAAATATATTTTTTAAAAAGCTCAAAGACATAGTGGTAGAGAATGAAACAGTGGTTACCACAGGTTGGGGGAGGAGGGTAGAGGAAATGAGGAGATGTAGGTCAAAGAATACAAAATAAGCAGACATGTAGGATGAATAAATCTAATCTAGAGACACGACATACAACATGAGGGCTAAAGCACAATTTATTAAAAGACATTGCTAAGTATTAATCCCTTTGGTATCTCTCTTGTGGCAGTGATAGTCTTTCTTGAGATAAGTCTTTATTGTCCTGAGTTATATTGTCTGCTGGACTTTAGGACAAATACTTTGCTAAATCTCTTGCAGACTTTGGGAAGGTGTCTCACATATGAATAGTGTTCAATGATTACTTGTTAACCTATGTTATATTAAAGTGAAATTAGCAAAAGATTTTTCTGATTACTGGGGTCTATTGAAGATTTCTTAAATCTTGAAGAAAAAAGCAAAACAAAAAAACTTAAACATAAAGAACTTTGAAGGCCTTGCAGATTTTTATCACAAGTAATGAGTGCTTTATTTAAAAAACTTTTTTTCATAACTGTTGATAAACCACAAACTGTAACTTTGTAGGCAGAACTGGTGAAGATCAGATAGAGCTTTTCCTCTTTCAGTTCCTTTTTATTTATCACTTGAATCTGGAAAAAAAAAAGCATACAACTAGTACATCTGATAGTCTGCAGATGTATTTGATTCCAGAAATTAGTCATTAAAAAAATAATTTTGTCTTGGTTTGGTAGCAGAAATGCACCACCATAAGGGTGTGTTTACCATTAATTAACATTAAGCAGTCCTTTAAAATTTTGCTGCCTGGGCAGTTGAAAACATTAGATGACATTATTTTTATAAGGTTATTTTCAAATTATAAATTATAAGTTATCAAATTGTAAGTTATAAGTTATTTGAACTTAACTTACACATTTATGTAAGAAACATGTTTTAAATGGAACCCAAGTAAGTTCAGATATATTTTAATGTACTGAAAAATGATATGTCTGCAGGGTCTATGCATTTTAAAGTATAGGTGCTCTTAAGAAAATTTGCATGGAAGTAGTTCAGAAAGAATTCTTAAATTTAACTGTGATATTTGGAAGAGGAAATTGTGTAATATTTGGTAAGCTTTTGTCAAGATTTTTGTCATTGTTATTTTGTTAAATTAGAATAGCATTTTCTATTTAGTAATTATAAGCAGTTAGTGAAGTTAATTTATTTGTTTTTTAGAAAATAAGGTGTTTTAAAAAAATTTTGTTCTTATTACTACAAAGGACTTGTGATTTTGTTGATGAGAGTAGTCACTGACAATAAGAAGAAGCACAATTTCACCAAGATTATGTGTTGGCTGTGTTCACTACGTACAAGTTTAGACATGTTAGAGAAGAAATAGTAAACTGAGAATTGTTATGTACAAAAATACTAGCTTCCAAGTTTTAATGGTTTCTACTGTGTTTGTTAATGACATTGAATGTATACTGTAAACAGTGGATATATCAAAATGGAATATTAGGTGAGACAAAATTTTAATTTGTAAATATTCATCTCATTTTAGCTTAATAGTGGAAGATGTAGATGAATCTACAGTATAGTGTTTAACATGCATCATTGTCTTGAATTTGGCCTTGGAAATAACTGATATAACTGATCAAAATTCCTCATAAAGCCCATTATTAAACTCATTTACTTATAGTTTACTCCACTTGAGAGATTATAAAACCTTTTGGTAAATTTTGGATTCATTTACCTCAGGAATTGTCTAGATTAGGAATGAACATTTTGTTTATAGATGGATATGGAAAGAAGAGAGGAGATGGCCTTCATGTAAAATTTTCTACCATAAACATTGTGTCATTTATTGCTTTCTTATTTATAATATATTCAAAATGGTAGTTTAAGTATTGAAAATGTTTGAAGTCACTGAAAACTTTTGAGTTGTCTTCTAAATCATCAAAGTAAGATTGAATTGTATTTAGGATGGCTTATAGTTTACATTTGTAGGGTATTTTAATTCTTCAAAGCGGTATAGTTTGTTTGTGTTTAATATATGTGATATTAAACATATATAACAGATTTTCTTTATAACAATTTAAAATATAATTATAATTGATCTTTTAAGATATGGCTGAATTTCATTTGGTCAAAACACAAAAGATTATGTATTGCTCTTGAGGGACTTGTCACTCTTGTTCTGAGTTAAAACTTAATATAAAAGTTGGGTTTGGGGAGAGTAGATCATGGGTGCTTTAGCTTGATGTCTGGGTTGGAGGAGATGAATAAGCTGGAGCTTGGTGAGCTCTAGGGGGTATCTTCCTCCCACCCACTTATTTACAGCCCAGGACAGGAGCTGTTGAATCTTATACAGCTAAGGGAGAGGCCAGAGGTCTTCATTTCTACTTCTGAGGTCTGTAACCAGAAACTTGGCCCAAGGTCTGTAACCAGAAACTTGGTGCTTGTTGTTTGCACTATCTCATGCCACCTGTATGAAGGTAGTGCAGATACTTTTATTTTGGAAATTGTATTTTTGCCTCGTTTCACTTTTATTTGGCATTTATTTTTTCATTCATAGTTGTTTAATATTTTTATATTGCTGTGAATTTTTTTAGCTTAATTTGTTAGTTTTTAATTGTACTTTTTAATTATTTTGTATTTTTTTTTTTTTTTTTTGCTGTCCTAGAGCTCATACTCTTTTTTTTAAATTTAAAATTTTAAAGATTTGGGGTACAATTCAGGGTTAGGTGTACAAATATTCGTTATGCAGGAACCTTTATTGATGAGTTCTTTTTATTAAAAAAATTCATTTAATGAAATTCTCTCTTTTGTTTGGAAAAAAATTGTGCTCTTTCTTGTTCTGATATAATTTGCATGCCCTTTGAAACTTTTTAATTTTTCTAATGAAGAGACAATAGAGCTAGTAGAAGAAAGAGAATATTATAAAACATAGCAGAAAATCTCAATGTAGACATACACTAATAAAATTAATACTTATGCTGTGATTCAATGTGAATAGGTAATTAGATCTCTTTTTGCACATCAAGAACGTTATGAGAGTCAAATACATAATGGCTTGAAAATGCTTTATAAATTGCACTGCAAAATACCTTATAGATATAAACTTCTATTTGGTTTCTATATTGAAGTTTTTAGCTGCATTAAAAAAAGGCATGCTCACTTCAATAGAAATTAAGTGTCAGTGAAAAACTTTCCTCCTATTTTGATGTATGCAATCAATCTGGAGGAAAGGAATGCTAAAGAAAGGCTATATAGTAACTTCCAAGTTCCCTCTTTCATATTGCAGAAGTGTCAGAAACAGGGAAGGTGGAAAACACTAACATATTTTGGGCTGATAAGTTAGTTTCACTTTGAAAATAATATTTAGCAGAGAATAAAAATTTATGTAAAGACTAGGTGACAGACATCCAGAGGGATTAAATAGGACTTGGAATTGCAGTGTGGCTTTTCTTTAGCACTCCTTTCTTCCAGTTTTTTCACATGGACTAACTTCAGCAGCAAAGTGCGAAATCCATATATGTGTAAGTTTTCAACCTTCTAAGAGTTAATATTGACAAGCTAGAAGGTTATTAGAGTAGGAATAATACTGGGTTTGTGTCTCTGAAGGAGTGACAGCGAGATGAGGTTCAGGATAGTATTACACAAGTGGTAGGGTTCTCACAGGAAATATCATTTGAGAGGTGTGGTGCAATTGGTTGTGAGGTCTGTGTAAACAAATACTAAGTATTCCAGTTTATGAATGATTAAAAATTATCGCAAATTCAAGTCCATCCCAGTAGTGACATTATTTTCACGTATTTAGATTCCTACATAGCTTTCTTGACTGAGTGCTGAATTTATGTACAGAAATTTTCCTTGAAACAAGATTCTGTTGCATCATTGATATAAATATCTTGTTTATAGGTCATTTAATAAAGTTTACGAAGTTTGTATTTTGTCAAGCAAATTTATATAAGACCATTCTGTATATTCCCAAGTTCTTAATAGTAGTGTTTCTTGACTTTATGTCATGACACATAGAAAATGACAATATTCGTATGGCACTTCTGGGCACATGCACTTCATGCAATGTTACGAGGTAAATGACCTGGGGGCTCCTAGGGTTGAGGGGATTATGATGTTATTTTCTTACCCATTACTGTGACACAGGAGGGACTGTTCTTTTATGGTTTCTTTGGTGAGAGCCTGCTTTTTTCTCATTGCTTTTGTTCATTGCCAGTTTATGCTAGCTAGGATGGCAGAGATTAAAGTTAGAACTTGGGTTGGAGTCAGATTAACCTCTCTGAGCCTCAGTTTTTTGTTTATAAAATAAGAACAGTTACCACACCTGTTCTTTTTCTACCATAAAACTGAAAATCAATAGAGATAATAGCATTTATGAATATCTTGTAAATAAATGCTTTTTAATTATAATTTAAGTAAACTGCAGGTACATGCCTTTTATAACAGAAGAAACAATCTTTTGTGTATATATTTGTATGTGTATATGTATGTGTATGTATACAAAGAGTATGTATGATGTATATTTAATAGACAATGGCACAGTGTCACAGTATATCAGTGAGGGCTTCTGACTCCAAAACTAGGAGGGAAAATTGCAAGATTTAACAATGACAATAATAAGGATTATGAGGGATGTATTACATTTAGCCAAATATTTCTTTTCATTTCAGGCTAAGGCCTAGTATTTCTTTTTGATGATAACCAACTCTAGTTATGGATTATGACAATTATTATACATACCTATTTCATATTCATCTAATTTTAATAAATTTTTTAGATAAAAAGGATAGTGAATAAAATTTATTATTAGCAAACCCTACTTACCGAAAGTTTTTCCATTTTTCCTCCTTAAATAATAAGGCTAACAGTTTAATGGAAATCTATTCTAATTTCTTGAAAAACATCTTGGAATAATCATCTTTCTGGCCCTGAAGAATCCACCAAGTAGCAGGGGAATATATTAATTCTATCAATCTTACATTTTACTAATCAAAATATTCTGCCCCTTAATCATGTTAGACTATGTGTAGGATAATTCCTAGCACTTTTATTGAAGAACTAATATGATATCATTGGTGTGTGTTTTTTGTATTTCTCTATAAAATATCTTTTTTTTTGGGAGGGGGTCAGGCTCTCATTCTGTTGCCCCAGGATGGAGGGCAGTGGCAAAATCATGGCTCACCATATCCTCAGTCTTCTGGGTTCAGCCTGTCCTTCCACCTCAGCCTCTCAAGTTGCTGATGTTTTTAATTTTTGTAGAGATGAGGTCTCACTATGTTGCCTAGGCTGGTCTCGAACTCCTAGGCTCAAGCAATCTTCTCACCTTGGTCTCCCAATGTGCTAGAATTATAGGTGTGAACTGGTCTAATATATACTTTTAAACTTATAATATTTAAATTTTTTATTTGACCAAGTTTAACTACTTCATTTATCTATTCTTTTTTAAAAAGCATGGAAATTTTTATTAGTTTAAGCTCATTTTCTTGGCTTAGTGTCTGCGTATATTTCTCCTTAGAGTCTGTATCTATTTTCTTCCCATTTTTAAAAGTCTGATTTTCAAACGTTTTCATTGTTTCGGCATCCTATGTATATTTTTTATTTTTTGACTATCACTACTAATATTTTAGAATGCATTTTCTTCTTTTTTAATATTTTTTAATTTTTTTAATTTTTATTTTAAAGATGTGGGGTACAGTTCAGGATTAGGTGTGCAAGTGGTCATTGTACAGGTAAAGTTTGGGTCTTCCTTTGGTCTCCATGAGAATGTATTTTCTCATATGAATTACTTATTTGAGTCTCATCAATCTTGAGATAGGATGAGTATAATATTCCTGTTTTACTTTTGAGGAAACTGAAGCATAGAAAAGTGAAGTGACCAACCTCATACAGATAACTGGCAGATTTAAACCAGCATTTAAACTCTATGACTCAATCTTTTTCCAGTAGACCTTGATTTTATATCAGATGAGTAAAGTAAACTGAGAGACTGGCCCCAAATTATAGAATCAAGTACATTATGTCTTTAGGTAGAATAACTTTTTGCTAGGATTAACTGGAAGTTAATTTATGTTTTTGCAAAAAGATCCAGGTCCATTGTAAAAAATTCAAGTAAAAGAAGAAAATAACATAAAGAGATTAAAAATCGTCCTAAATCTCATCACCCAGAGAATATCAGATTTAATAGCTACCTAGAATTTCATTGTATGAACCTACTTTGCATACATCTCATTGCACTTTTATTATTATCTACTTTGAATACATTCTTAGAAGTGTCATTGTTGGATTTCTGATATGTATTGGCAGATTGTCTTCCAAATGTGTGTGTGTGTGTGTGTGTATACATATTTTTTTTGCTACCCCCCAAAAAATATATATATTCTTATTGGCAGTTCAAGAGAACATCTATGTAATACAGTTCTCAACAATATTAGGTATTAACTTGCTTAAAAAAAATTAACAGTATAGCTTATTTAATTCAATATATCTAAGACATTATTAAAATAAAGATTATTTTAATAAATAATATCAAAACATTATTAAAATAACTCAGACTTTTTTCCTTAATCTGTGAAGACCTACATGTATTTTTTAATAGGGGTTTTTTAAAGCACAATTTTAGGTTCATAGCAAAATTATGCAGAAAGTAGAAGTCTCCCATATATCTCTTGCCCTGATACATGCATAGCTTTCCCCACTATCAACATCCTGCTTCAGAGTGGTACATTCATTACAAGTAGTGAATCTATGCTGACACATCATGATCACCCAAAGCCATAGTTAACTGTAGGGTTTGCTCTAATGTTGTATATTATATGGATTTTTGACAAATGTATGACATGTATCTACCATTACAGTATCATACAGAGTAGATTTATTGCCATAAAAACTCTCTGTGCTTCACCTGCTCATCATTTCTTCCTCAAATCTTTGATCTTTTTACTGTCTCCACAGTTTGCCTTTTCCAGAGATATTCCCTTCTTTCTAATTTTTGATGACATTTTTGGGTATCCTGCTTTATGTTCTTTGTTTAATTAGAAAAGTATGGTGCATCTTCTATTTTTATCTTTTGCACATTTGATTGATAAAAATATTTTATCTATAGTATCCAATTATCAAATATTGATGTTTTCCAATTTAATATTTATCTTTAAACATGTTTTCTAATAATTTATATATGGTACTCTTTATTCAGAAATTTTAATTTTTTTTTCTGGTCCAATTAGTATTTTAAAACATTTTTCTGTTTTTTGTGTTTCTGCCAAAGGTCTTCTGAACCCAAGGAATGAATCAGAGGTTCATTCTGAATCTTGAATATATTTTTGATAAAATTGTTTTAGTACAATAACATCTTCAATGTGCAGACAAAGTCAACTTAGTTGAATTAAATGGATATTATTGTCTTAAATGTTTGATAGAATTTGCTGCTGAAGTCACCTGGGCCCAGAATGTTCTTTGTAGGAAGGATTTTAATTATGAATTCAGTTTCTTTAACAAATAAATGGATATTCAGATTTTTGGATTCTTCTTGTGTCAGTTTTGGTAATTTTTGTTTTTCAAGGAATTTCCTCTTTTTAAAATTATAAAGTGTGTTGACATAAAGCTGTTCATAATATTTATCTTTTTAGTTTTTGTAAGACCTGCAATGATAAGCATATTTTTTCTTCCAGTATTTATAATTTGTGTATGTCTTTTTTTTTGGACCAGTCTAGCTTAGGAGTTTTTCCACTCTGTTGATATTTTCAGGGAACCAATTTAGTATTTGAAGATTTCTCCATCTTCTCTTTCATTGACTTCCTAAAAATCCTAGGGCCTTAAAAATTATACTACTTCTATTCTGTCAATACTGTATAAATGGAATAACAGAACCTGGATAACAGCACATTTGTTTACAGTATGGTTTACTGAAAATTTTAAGGTTGAGACTGACTGATCAGAATAAAAAAAAAATTCGCTTAGTGATAAATGCACCTGGTCACCCAAGAGCTCTAATGGAAATGTACAAGAAGATTAATGTTTTTGTGCCTGCTTATGCAACATCTATTCTGCAACCCATGGATCAAGGACTAATTTTGGCTTTCAAGTCTTACTAAGTCTAAATGGAAGAAATACATTTTTGAAAGACTATAGATGCCACAGTGATTCCTCTGATAGATCTGGGCAAAGTAAATTGAAAATTTTCTGGAAAGGATTCACCATTCTAGATGCCGTTAAGAACATTTTATGGGAGGAAGTCAAAATATCAACATTCATTGGCGTTTGGAACAAATTGATTAAAATCTTCATGAATGACCTTGAAGGGTTCAGGACTTCAGTGGAGGACATCAATTGCAGATGTGGTGGAAATAGCAAGAGAAATAGAATTATATGAGTTGTTTGAAGATGGGACTGAATTGCTGCAATTTCATGATAAAACTTGAACAGATGAGGAGTTGCTTCTTTATGAATGAACCAAAAAAGTGGTTTCTTGAGCTGAAATCTCCTGGTGAAGATGCTGTGAATATTGTTGAAATGACAACAAGTGATTTAGAATATTATATAAACTTAGTTGATAGGGGAAGCGTTTGGAAGGGGAAGCATTTGGTAGAATTAACTCCTTTTTAAAATTTGAACTAGAGTTTTTTTATTTTTATTTTTTAATTTATTTTTATTTTTTGAGTTGGAGTCTCACTCTGTCACCCAGACTGGAGTGCAGTGGCCGCTCCCAGCCACCGCAGCCTCGACCTGCTGGGCTCCGGCGATCCTTCCGCCGCAGCCTTACATGTAGCTGGAACTACAGGCGCACGCTATCATGCCCGGCTAATTTTTTGATTTATTATAGAGATGAGGTCTCACCAAGTAGCCCAGGCGGGGTCTCAAACCTGCAGTCTCAGGCAGTCCACTCACCTCAGCCTCCCAAGGCGCAGGATTGCAGGCTGAGCCACTGAGCCCAGCGAGTTTTTTATTTTTGATACGGAATCTTTCTGTGTTACTGCCCTCTAACTACTGGGCTCAAACCATCTTCCCACTCCAGTCTACTTAGTAGTTGGAACTTCAGGCGGGCACTACCACACCAGCTTAGACTGACTCCAAATTGAAAGATATCCTACTTTTGGTAAAATGCTATCAAACAGTATCACATGCTACAGATAAATCTTTTGTGAAAGGAAGTGTCAATCGATGTAGCAAACTTCATTGGTGCCTTATTTTAAGACGTTACCATAGCCACCTCAGCCTTCAGCAACCACCACGCATTAATTAGCAAAAAGATCACAACTTGATGATAACTCAGAAGATTGTCAGCATTTTTAAGCAATAAAGTATTTTAAAATTAAGGTATGTACATTTTTTTAGTCATAATGCTATTTGTACATTTAATAGACTACAGTATAGTTTAAACTTAACTTGTGTATGCACTGAGAAGCCAGAAAGTGTGTGACTTGTTTTATTGCAGTGATCTGGAACGGAACCTGCTGTATCTCCAAGGTATACCTGTGTCATTCTATTTTAAGGCTATAAGCTAATCTGCACTTTGCTCTAGATGGAGACAGTCTCTGTTTTCCAAGGTTGCTTGCTTTAATCATGTTAATGTTATGTTAATAGTTTACAACTACTTTGGTGATTACTTGTCCTATTAATCAAACATTGGGGAAAAAATAGTTTAGAATAAAACCTAGTTACTCTCTTTGCTCTAAAGAAATGAAGATAGATGAGAAACCCCTGGAAGTGCTTCCCAACAGTGTGATTTTCTGGGGTAGTCTCAGATGAAATCCCCATGTGTTCATGGTTTTATCTGCATGCTGTGTTTCTTGGTACGATTTGACCCTCAGGATCTCCAGGCTTTGTAAAGAGTGTTACACTGCACGTGTGCAACCTAGTGATTGGCCAAAGACTTAATATGACCCTTACCTGGATTTCTGGTGCTCCTTGTATCTGGCATTTTCTTTTCACAAATTTTGCTAAACTTCCCAACTTTATTCTCCTCTTCTCTACTCAGTAATTCTGCAGTTCTTTGCTCATGAACTACAGTTCTGAAAATGTCTCCAGACAGAAAGCCAGGGAGGTTGTAGTGCTCATTTTGTGTAATTTATTTTTCCCAGAGACCACAATCCTACTTTGACTATTGTCCAACATTTAAACACATTTCTTTCAAATATTTGATATAGTTTTATTAAAACTACATTGTTTATGGTGAGTTGGGTTGTTTGTGCCTGCTACTGTTTCATGGCCAAAAGTGCCTGCTACTGTTTCATGGCCAAAAGTGAAGTCTCCTTTCACTTTAATTTGAATTGCTTATGAATGTATAGTATTTCACCATCTAGACTACAAGATTGCTAAAGTCAGAGATGCTAACTTTTCTGAAGTTTAAAATTCTTCAGAGTATTATATCAGCAGATACTTAATGTGTCCTGTTCTGGAAAACACACGGTGGAAATAGGAGACTGAAGTACAGTGCAAAGGTTGTACTGAAGTACAAAAATTCTGTTCCTTGATATTACTGTTATGGTAATGATCAGAATTAGAATGTTATGCGACAGTTTATGGTTGTTTTCGTCTATGTAAACATATACCCACATAAAACTTCTTATGAACTGTTCCTGAGTTTTTTGGAAGAAAAAAATTATTGGAGATATTAGTAAAACACTACTGTATTTGGTGGTATTTAATAAGACTTCAAATAGTGCTGTTCCATTATATTTAATATTTTTCTATATAATTTAAATTGATACAGTAATTTACAGTTCAAAAGGGGATTTTACACACATTATCTTAAATTATGTTTTTCTCAACAACTATGTTAGGTTCAACAACTACTTCATTTTACTGATGATAAAATTAAAGCTCAGTGAAGTTCTTTCATACCTAAGATTCCAAAGTTGTAAATTGGAAGAACTGGGACTGAAAATTGAATCTCTAATGAAGTTTAGTGTTCTTTCTGTCTTTCTGCATACTGTACGTGTGAGTTGCCAAGTTTGTTTTTCAAATATGTGTAGTTTATGCCCATTTCATTTTCTCTGTATAAAGGATCATGAAACTGGAAATTTAATTTCTTTGTCTAGTGAGATTGTTTAGATACTGATTTTAAACTTTCTGCCTGTCATTTATTTATTTATTTGTTTAATTGAGTTGAAGAAGTCTCACTCTGTCACCCAGGCTGGAATATAACTGGGACCTCAAAGTAGCTGGAACTACTACCACGCCTGGCTAAAGTTTTGATTTATTGTAGAGGTTAGGTCTCGCCATGTT
This sequence comes from Carlito syrichta, assembly GCF_000164805.1. Lineage (NCBI taxonomy): Eukaryota > Metazoa > Chordata > Mammalia > Primates > Tarsiidae > Carlito > Carlito syrichta. The sequence continues at coordinate 102,950 of NW_007233288.1, read as the reverse complement.
GCCCAGGCTGATCTCAAACCCCTGGGCTTAGGCAGTGCTCTCGCCTCGGCCTCCCAAAGTGCTGAAATTACAGGCTTGAGCCACTGTGCCCGGTTCTCCCTATCTTTTAAATATTTAAAACATTTTTAAAGTTTTCATAAGCAGTAAATCTTTAGTAGAGGCATAAAAAATATATTTTAATGTTACTTCAATCTATAATGCTTTACACACACACACACACACACACACACACACACACACACACACACACACACACGTATTTTGTAGAGGTGGTATCTTGTTATGTTGCCCAGGATGTTTTTGAACTCCTAGGTCCAAGTGATTCTCCTGCTTCAGCCTCCCAAAGCACTGGGATTACAGACATGAGCCTATAATTACATGCACTTGGCCTATAATTATTTATTTGAAATTGTCAATTTGGTAATTAGGTTCAAATTACTGTGTAGAAACTTGTTAAAGATTGTGTATTGACATTTTTTTACAGTAGGTTTCTTCTATTTAGATATTAATATTCTAACATAAAAATTTAAAAATCTTAGTAATAGTTTAAAACTGCTTCAATAATTACTTGCCCTGTTAACATGTATAAATAAGGATGACATGATTGTAATCACCTTATATACTTATTTGGGTAATATATAATTGGTTGGGTCAAGTTGGAAGTGGTGATCATTTGGAGTAAGTGCTTGAATTTTTTTGGTGACTAATTTTGGGGTATGTCAGAAGTACTGCTACATCAGTCATCAGTAAGAGGACTTTTTAGCAGGAGATTTTTTTTTAACCAGTCAGTGGTTAATGATTTGAAAGAAGCTAACTCTATCAACACATAGGATAATGATTTACTTGCCTTATCCTTTTTCTTTGTAGCCTTGAGACATTCCAGAAAACGGAGTCTTTTTGTTAGGGAGAAAATATAGTCTTTATATGAAAAGCTCTTCTCATCAAAATGTGGAATACTCTTTATCTTTTGATCCACTGGATTTACTTATCAACAAAGGTATTAACTGGATTTTTACTCCTCTCTTCAAAATTGTAGGCCAGAAATTTGGAAATCAGAAATGCAAATGAATGTGACAAGCACGTACCTATTTTACAAAGGTGCTCTTATAAATGCAGCTTTTCTTCAGTTTGTCCTTCATACCATTGCTGTATCAGACTTTAAGATAACTTATGAATGAAGGCAGTATGCAGTTCTTCCTGAACCAATGACTAGTTATAGGATCTTTCATAAATCATTTCCCCCTTCTTGGTTCAAGTTCCTTTGCTTAAACAAAAGCTATAGACTATCCTAAAATTCCTTGTAATTTATATATTCTCTCATCAGAGGTATATTGTTGTTTAGTTCTTCATCAAGATTATTAATTCACCAAAGCAAGGATTTCATATTTCTTTTTGGCAGTTCTCACAGTATTGCATAGCACATTGGATGTAATAACAGAAATTTGTCTGTAATCTCAATTCTCAAACTTTAACCTAAGAGTCAGTCTTTCTCCATACAGGTATGTGCTGCTCATAGTTCCTTGTTCCTCTCATCCCTCTGCTTTTTTCAGATTATTTCAGTAAAAACTAAAGACCCTCCCGGGACCTATATGGTGCTGTATAATTGACTCAAATTCCTCTTTTTTGCATTTCTAACCTCATCTTTTACCACTTCTTTTCTTTCCTTCTTCAGCTGCAGCCACAAAGTCCTCCTTGCTCTTCCTGAAACATATCAAGCATGCTCCTTCAAGTGTTTGCACTTTCTGTTTATCTATCTCTAATACTCTTCCCTACAACATCTGCATGAATTCCTTTACCTTCAGATTTTGGCTCGTTCTCAACCAGCCCTACTTTGATCAAATTAATATAATTAAAATTGCACATTCCTTACCCTGACACTCATGATTAGGTTATATGTCCAACCCTGAATCAAACACAAGTTCAGGGCTATAGTGATTGGCTTTGCTGATACAAAATTAAATATGATGGAACAAAATTTTCCTAGGGTAATTGAATGGAACTATTAACAATATCTTAGCATATTACATATTCTAATTTAGAAGTAAAGGTCTGATTTCTTGGAGATTGGTGGAAGCATTTTGAGACTTAATATATTTTATTTTATTTTTTTTGAGTTGGAGTCTCACTTTGTCTCCCAGGTTGGAGGCCAGTCACATGCTCCCGGCCGCCACAGCCTCGACCTTCTGGGCTCAGGCAATCCTTCTGCTTCAACCTTCCAAATAACAAACTGCAGTCATGTACCACTGTGCCCAGCTAATTTTTTGATTTACTGTAGAGATGAGGTCTCACCAAGTTGCTCGGGCTGGTCTTGAACCCATAGGCTCAGGCAGGCCTCTCACCTCAGCCTCCCAAAGTGCTGGGATTATAGGCGTGAGCCACTGCACCTGGCCTATTATTATTATTATTTTTGATTTTTTTTAGATTTGGCAATTTTTTTAAATTTTAAGGATATGGGGTACAATTCAGGGTTAGGTATATTAGGTAGTCATTAAAGTTTATGTGTTTATTTTTCATTTGTATATCTTTGGAAAGATGTTCAGATAATTACTTTATATTTACTGACTTTTTTAATTGCAGAGGTTTGAGAATTTTTGTATATCCAGGGTACAGTAACTTTGTTGGTTTTGCAAATTTTTTCTCTCAGTCGTGTTTTATCTTTTCATTCTTTTAATTAGCAGTGTTTTTCACAGAGCAGAGTCCTTAATCTTCATAAGTTTATCAGTTTTGTTTTCATTTAATAGACTATATTTTTAGTTTGCCTTTTTGTTTCTTCTTTGATTGATGGTTATTTAGAAATCTGTAGTTTAGGCTCCAAATATTTGGGGATTTTCTAGTGATACTTACTAGAAAATATTTACTAGATAATATTTACCAGATATATTTACTGGAGAATATTGTGGTATGATATGAATCCTTTAAAATCTATAGGGAAAACTGGGCGCTGTGGTTCTTGCTTATAATCCCAGCACTTTGGGGGGCAGAGACAAAAGAATTGCCTAAGTCCAGGGGTTTGAGACCAGCCAGAGGAACATGATGAGACCTCGTTTCTACAATAAATAAAAAATTAGCAGTGCGTGGTGGTGCATGACTATAGTTCCAGTTTCTTATATGGCTGAAGTGGAAGGATGGCATGAACCCAGCTGAAGTGGAAGGATGGCATGAACCCAAGATCAAGGCTGTGGTGGCCATCAGCAGTGTGCCACCGCATTCCAACCTGGATGACAAAGTGAGACTTTGATTAAAAAAAAAAAAAAGTCTATTGGGACTTGCTTTATTGTCTAGAATATGGTTTCTTCTTTTATTTATTTATTTATTATTTTTTTTGAGTTGGAATCTCACTCTGTCACCCAGACTGGAGTGCAGTGGCCACCCCCAGCCACCGCAGCCTTGACCCACTGGGCTCCGGCGATCCTTCCGCCTCAGCCTTCCAAGTAGCTGGAACTACAGATGTGCGCTACCACGCCCGGCTGATTTTTTGATTTATTGTAGAGACGAGGTCTCGCCAAGTTGCCTGGCGGGTCTCGAACCAGCAGGCTCGGGCAATCCGCCCACCTCAGCCTCCCAAAGGCGCGGGATTACAGGCTGAGCCACCGAGCCTGGCTGGTTTCTTCTTTTAAATGTCCTGTGTGTACTTAGGTTTTTATTTTAGGACACAGTTAAATTATTTGGAAACAGTTTAAACATTTGATGCTTACTTTTAAGCTTTAGTAGGTAAAACCAGAGGTGCTTTCAGTCTAGTGCTGATTTTACTTCACTGCTAAGACCTCTGAGTATTGCACCAGTACCATGTTTATTTATGAGGTTTTTCCTTACTGCGTGCCGTGAACATCAACTATTCCTGATCCTGACATTTTTCATTTTGTTTCTTTTGGATGGTTCTTTCCCCAGCTTCAGGTAGTTTTCTTATCTGCGTGCACTGATCAGCACTCTGCTGAACCCTTGGTTGATTTGATAGTGAACCCTCTGCAGCTCTCCAGAGCTCTATTTCTGTGCATCCTCTTCTTCTCCAGTTGCCTTCTCTGTGGGCTCCCAATGCCTTGGCCTTCCATCCCTATCTCAGGGAGACCACTGGGTTCTGTCTGGGTTTCTCCCTCTTTGTGCCACATCCTGGAAACTCCAGATGGTAAGTTAGAACCTTCAAGTCTTACCTTATTTGTTTCCCCTCTGTCAAGGATCACCATGCTGCACTAACTGATGTCTGAAAGTGGTTCAATATGTAGAGAGAATTCATTCTTTTACTTTCTGTTGGTTGGAAGCAGATGTCCTGTTTATAGACTGTAAAAGTACTGCCTTAACATTCTATATCTATGTTTAGAGGAAAATCTATGGAAACTACATACATGGGGTAAATAATTTTTGGAAAAATAGTTACCATGTTCTGAGCATCTTCTGTCATATTCCTGCCAAGGAATCCAAGTCTTCTGTGAGAGACTGGCCCAGATTAGATTATGTAAGTTTGGCTCATTTATATCTGGCGTAGGGTCAGATTCACCAAGAATGGATGCAACTACTGAAACTGCACCCTGGGTATAGACTCCAGCTTCCAGGAAAGGGGAGTTTTGTAACCTGGGCTGTCACTCCCGTGTGGATTTAATGCTGATATTTTTGGTTTTGAAAGGAAAATATTTGTCCAAATGAGAAAAGTAGCACCTCAAGCTAAAATTTCAGCATTGTTTTTCATGAAAGCTTCTATTCCAATTGTAATTATACCAGATATTCCTTTTTGTCCTGTTATATAACGGAGGGTATTCATGCATGCTAACTCATACTAGATCAGCAACAGAGAAAAAAGGAAAGTAATAAACAGGCATTAGAAAAATCAGTGTAAATACTGTTGAAAGGAAAAGTAAATAGAGAAAACAAATTATAGGAAATTAGGAGTAATCAAATCCTGCTGGAAGAGTATGAGCTGGATTATCCATCTGCTTTTTAGGTAAGATCTCTTCATTATCTCTTACTTTTCTAATGCAATTTCAGCATAATACTGGGAATTTTGCCTTTAGAACTTAGCAATACTTTATATACTCAAAGACTAGGTAGTTAGAAAACACAGTTCTACCTAGACTAGAGGGAGATGGGTAACTAAACCGGAAGTCAGGCCAAATTTTTTTTGGTAGCAGAATTCTACATACTTATTTTTAAATTTACCAACTTTTACTTAATTAGAATGTTGAGACTTCCCAATTTTTAGTAAATTAGATTCTTTTTCCTCTGTGAATGTCTTTCTTGTCTAGCCAAGAAAAGGCCTGGAAATGAAGAAGGATCATTGTTTCATTCTTATTGTAATGATTATATAGGAGAACCTCTGTGTAGTAGATAGAGGCAAACAGATCTAGTAGACAATGAAAAAATCTTGTTTTGAGGGGCCTCTGGAGTTCTGTCATGCCTCCCAGTTGGAATGTTGCTAGATGGAGGTCCACAGGTTTTTTTTTTTTTTTTAAAGAGCTGCTATTCAGTGATTCTCAGTTTCTGTTTTGGATTTATTGGCTGATTGATAAGTCAGGTTTCTGGGGTTGCTTTAAATTACTTTAAGAACACAGGTGGGAGTATAATCTAAATTTTTGAAAAAGTTGCCCAGATAATTGTTAGGGATCTAAAAGTTTGAAGTCATTGCCTAAAGGAATAGAGCCCTGGTGGTGCATAGAGCCAACCACTTGAACATGGGGCAGATGTCTTTCCCACTGTTCTGTGGGAGATGGTGCAGGTAGGTATATTGGTAGGCTGCTTTATAACTGGTTGTAGGGAGCAACGAAGGCTTAGGGACGAGCAAGAGCTGATGGATGGTGCCTGACATTATCATATGACAAAAAGATGAAGATGACTTGGACAGAGAATAGACCTTTGCATGTGCAATTAGATCATCTTGGGTGATTTTCAAGATAGATGGCAATAGATTTTTGATGTCTTGTATGAGTGCTAGTATTGAGAAAGCTCATTTATGAGATGGTTTCAAAGAGACAGTCAAATGAGTAGATGCTTGGGTGTGTACTTGGCAGTTGAATGTTTAGAGCCTACTTATGAGTGAGAATACGTGGTCTAAAAATACCTTTTTAAATTAATAAAAGTCTGAATACTACTGTAAAGTTAGCGTTGCATAGGTCACAGAAAAGTGAGCATAGACTGTTAAGTAAAACTTCAGATCACTACTTCCAACAAAGGAAATATGCCTGAGAACCCATGATAAGTAGCCTCAGAGAGTTTTTTTTTTTTTTTTTTTTTAATGTAATGGTGAAGACTCTGAAGCTTGGACTTTTAAATTTTACTTAGTCTTCCTGCCAGAAGCCAGAGTATTTTACAACTTTCTGTGGAGCTGAGTAGCATTATCAGGTAATAAAATACCACATGCAACAAATTTATTTTGCAGAACATATAGTAGATTAGAGCTACTCTGCCTCCAATATTTGGATGGAACTACTTGGTACTATAATCAAGAAGAAACAAATCAGGACCTAGACACGTAGAAGTGATTCTGCACTTTGAATTTTGAACTTTGTGCAAATACAGATAAGAAAGCAGACTTTTCCTTATCTAATATGTCAGCTTTGATATAAAGAAGCAGTTTGTCTATTTTGAATCAATGTTGATTTTTATGCTATTCAAGAAAGAACCATCTGCACCCATCTTGTACATTTTCTCTCCTATGTCCCCCCTCTTCTCCTCTTCTTTCCCTCTCGTTCTTTTTCCTTTTCTTTCCTTTCTGACAAGGTCTTGCCCTGTTGCCCAGGTTGGAGTGCAGTGGTACAGTCATAGCTCACTGCAGCCTCAAACTCCTGGGTTCAAGCAATCTTCCCATCTCAGCCTCCTGGGTAGGTAGGATTACAAGTGCACGCTACCATACCCAGTTTGTAACCCCTTTCTTATTGAGGTCAGTTTACTCATTCATTCATTTGTCCATTATTTTTTTATTTTTTATTTTTTGAGTCAGAGTCTCACTCTGTTGCCCAGACTGGAGTGCAGTGGCCGCTCCTGCCCACCGCAGCCTCGACCTGCTGGGCTC